>NC_081536.1:31659546-31892046 GCF_030273125.1 Centropristis striata
CCAGAGAACAAGTGGACCACATAGAACACATTTATGATGTTTTTTTTTAAAAATACTAATCCTAAATGTCGAAGATCTGTGATGTGACTTAAACGTTACATTGGGCGTTTATGGTATTTGTGTTCATAATATTTCTTGTTTTAAAATAAATAAACTAGACATTTTCTGCTTACAGAAACACAAATTTGACTTTTTCTTTGCATCTCCACAACATATCAAAATTGAGACATTGATAATGCTGTTTAACAACAAATTAGCACAAATTTTCAGATTTGTTTTTTCGTAACAAAATAATAATACATAAAAAACAAATAACCATTTGCCTTTTTTTTTGCATCTCCATAACATCTATCAAAATTGTGACAGGAAATATGGTCAGAACAAGTTAAATGCAATACAGGACACCCTATTAACGGGTTAGACTTGTTAAATGGGTTTAGTCTTAGATTCTAGACCAGAGGTGTCAAACTTAAATACACAATGGGCCAAAATTTAAAACTTGAATAAAATCGCGGGCCAACATTGAACAAATAAACCTTTTAATATATACCAAACATGTTTTGCTTTAACATTAAATATGGAACCAGCAACGCTTATAAACATACAATATATAACTAAATAGTGCAGATATGCAAAATCAAATTTCAAATAAAAAACACATCAATGTCATTAATTTATGAAATAAAAATTAAATAAAAATCGTATGCCTCTTTTCTATTTGCATCCTTCTGATTTAAATATCAAAATAAACTTTTTCAACAGGTAAATACATTTAAAAATAAAATAACAATAATAAATCTAGTATTAGCGGTAAATGCGCCGTATAATACCGGCGGGTCAGCTTTTATAGTACAATAATAATATAATAACTTGGTATTGCCTCGCGGGCCAAATAAAATTACACTGCGGGCCAAATTTGGCCCGCGGGCCAGAGTTTGACACCCCTGTTCTAGACCATTTAAAGGGTGTCACCATGGGTTCTTATGGGTTAAAAATGTGTCCAAGAATGTGAAAATGAAACAAGGCGGCATTGAAAAAAAACATTGTACTCATTTGAATTTCCTGGAAAAAAATCACAAAATAAAAGAAATACACACATAAACAAAGCAATTGCAGTGGTGGGCTGCATTATTGAATCAGTGGAGCAGACTGCAAGCACAAAGGATTTCTTTAAAACTTTTTTTTTTTTTTTTTTTTTTACAGTAATAACCCCTCATAATCTTCTGTAGGGAGGCACGCTCACAAACCCATGTGCAAAAGATTGCTCCCAGACACACAGATGTACACAGTTTATAGGCCTATATGTCTGCACAAACACACACACACACACACACACACGTACAAATACAACTGCGACAAAACACACACAGCATTGTGTGTTGTGTAGCGTGCTGTGTCGAGCCTGCAGCAGTTCTTCCAGTGAATGTTATCTGTTCTTATCTGTATGTGTGACTGGCCTGGTAACACTGGGCCTGCTCCGTACGCCTTATCACTGGGACAGGCAGGCAGCAACCCCCCGGACACACACACACACACACACACACATATACAGACATATATGCACACATAGCATAGCCAGGCAAAGTGATAGAAAACCTGCAAACTATCAAGGAAATGGCCGATGGTCCTGAGTTCACACAATAAAGAAGGTAAAGCACCGGAGATGGTGTTTTGACTGAAAGGCTGAGCTGCACTTCACTTCTGTGAGCCACACTTGCAGGAATAGAATTGCCCTTATATCACATATTGTTGCAGGTGGTCATGTTGCAAGAAGGAATGAGTGCACAGCAAAAAGAGAAAGGTGGAGAGAAGGCAACCAGAGAGGAAGACGCAAAGTATAGAGGTTTAACATAAAGACGCTTCTCAACGTCCAAGATGATATGTATCGCTTTTCTAATCCTTCATTTTTTTTACTTTTAGTTAACCAGGGTGGGTTGATCAAGAAAGATTCCAACTGAACCCACATGCACAACTCACTTAAAAAAAAAAACACACAAAATGACCCAAAAAACACACAAAATGACCAAAAAACACACAAAATGACAGAAGAAACCTAAATTACTTGAAAAAGAAACAAAATGACCAAAAAAAGACACAGAATTACCAATAAAGACACAAAATTATTTTAAAAAGACATAAAATGACACAAAAAAGACACAAAATGACAAAACAGACACAAAATTACTAAAAAAGACACAAAATTATTTTAAAAAAGACTCAAAATTACCAAAAAAAGTAATTAAAGGGACCTTCCACACACAACACAGTAAAGTGCCATTCATATAAAACTCACATTAAACTTTCATATCAAGTTTCTGTAATTCTCACAGATTCTGAGTTAAAATAACACTTTTCAAAGTGTTATTTTAACTCTTTAATAGTGTTAAATTTAAAGTTTATGACACCACATAAGTGCACTTTTAACTCCAAATCGTTATTCCTTTTCACTTTGAGTGTTAATTTTTTAACATACATTGTGTTACTTTGACACATTCAAGTGTATTTTTAACCCTAAAATCATGTTATTTCCATTTACTCGTGATAATTAACATTCATTGTTTTGTTTTACGATACGTTAAAAGTGAATTCCGTCTTTAGCCGAACATACAAGTCACAAAATCTGAAAATCAACTGCAACTGAAGTGAATCTAACTCAGGTGTTAACATGTAACAACGCTGGCAGAGCTTTTTGATCAATACAAGTGTTAAAACAACTAAATTATTAACACTGAAAAAAAACAACACTACAGATTTTGCTGTGTGGTTTCCCTGCAACACTATCTATCAGCAATGCAGCAGAAAGTGAAAAGGCGGCTGGATTGGATCTTCCAGGTGGTGATCACAAGGTAAATAATCAGCATTGTAAAGACAAGTCAGGACGGGAACATTTCCCGTCAAAAACGTCATTAAGGTTGTGTGTACAGGGCGGCTGTGGCTCAGTTGGTAGAGCGGGTTGCCCACCGACCGGAGGGTTGGTGGTTCGATCCCTGACCATGGCAGCCTACATGTAGAAGTATCCTTGAGCAAGATACTGAACCCCAGATTGCTCCTGATGCTGTGTTCATCTGTGTGTGAATGAATTCCCAATGTTGGCAGGTGGCACCGTTTAGGGTAGCCTCTGCCACCAGTACTGGTTGGTACAACTTGTTGGACATTTCCAATGTCAATGCTTAACCCATTTAAGCCGGGAAAGCATTATCGCATTTCTACCATTAAAGCCAGGAAAGCGGATACGATGTTTTGTAGTATTTGTAGTTTTTTCCACCTTTTTAGTCTCTTGGCCAATGAAATGCATCAGAATACATGTAGATATTGCAATGCATCATGGGACTTTTCCAGAACTGAAATCATGGTGGAAGACGACTATAGCGGAGGGAGCTCAGATATAACAGCTATAAGCTCTCATATACTTTTTGAATTTCATTTCAATCTGCTACAGAGGCTGAAAAATCTATTATTTAGGAAGAGTTGACACTTCGGTTGAATTTACAGAAAAACTTCAGGTTTTAGGGGGTTATTTTAAAATTGCCCAGAGGTTTTACAGCCATTTTTTCCAGCCGTTTTAGGCCTTAATGGGTTCATGAGAAAATGTAGAAAACTGCTTATCTCACAATTAAATCTATAAACAACTGAATCTGAAATCTGCAAAAATGGGTGTGGGGTCTTGGATCTGGGGTTGACGAACCAGTTCACTCAAATTATACAAAAAAAAAAACCCTTAGTGGGCGGGGAACGGTAATCACACATGAGGGCAGGAGTCAAGAAACCTGAAACCTGCAACAACAGAGAGTGTGTAAACCCTCAGTGGTGTCTCCTGATACAGATTCAGTCTCAACCCTAAACAATGGAGGTGAAGGGGGTTTTCTCCACCGTTTTTGATGAGACTAAAAGCGTTGCATGCTCCAACCGAAGTACTAATTGGATGGTTAAAACAGCATCTGAAACCTCTCGCAACATCTCAGTGACGTTGGAAGTCTATAGGGGTGTTAAGTCCAACAATCGGGTCCATTTCACACAGTGATTGTCCAGGTGTGAGGAGGGAAGAAAGTTAGCAGGGTTGGAACTCTCTCTCACTCTCTCTCTCTCTCTCTCTCTCTCTCTCTCTCTCTCTCTTTCTTCATTCTTTGCATTGCTACCAGAACTCAGTGCAACACCATAAATGGCTTCCTGGAAAGATTGTCCAAAGGTGTGCGCCATTATGCCCATATTTAAACAATTACTGCATCCCTCCACTCTCTATGACACACATGTTTTTCCCAGGCGATGGGTGTAGACCATGGGTCTCAAACTCGCGGCCCGCGGGCCAATTGCGGCCCTCCTGATGATATTTTGTGGCCCCCACCTTGATATGAAAGTTTAATGTGAGTTTTATATGAATGGCACTTTACCGTGTTGTGTGTGGAATGTCCCTTTAATTACTTTTTTTGGTCATTTCGTGTAATTTTGTGGTCAATTTGATTCTTTTTTGGGTAATTTTGTGTCTTTTCTGACAAATCCCAAAGTAGCAAGTTATTACCTGACAATGAGTCTCTGGCTATTATTATTATTATAAATAAGTAAGTAAGTAATAATAATAATAAGTAGTAATAAAACAAGGAAGAAAATTAAAGGTAAAAATATAAGACGCCATCTTGATAGGTCGACTTTGGGAAACTTAGTCCATGTTTGGTCAGTCCACCATTCACTTTGTTCACTCTCCTTCACTTTCACACATAACATGGACGGACGTGCTTACACACACACACACACACACACACACACACACACACTCACCTTATTTTGGTCAATTTTGTGTCTTTTTTGGTAATTGTGTGTCTTTTTTTGGTCATTTTGTGTCTTTTTTGGTCAATTTGAGCCCTTTTTTGCCTAATTTTATATAATTTGTTGGTCATTTTGTGTCTTTTTTGATCATTTTGTTGTCAATTTGATTCTTTTTTGGGTAATTTTGTGTCTTTTTTGGTCATGCTGTGTCTTTTTTGGTCAATTTGTGTCTTATTGTGGTCATTTTTTGTCATTTTGTGGTCAATTTGAGTCCTTTTTTGCTTAATTTTATGTAATTTGTTGGTCATTTTGTGTCTTTTTTGATCATTTTGTGGTCAATTTGATTCTTTTTTGGGTAATTTTGCGTCTTTTTTGACAAATCCCAAGTCAGTGACAAAGTAGCAAGTTATTACCTTACAATGAGTCTCTGGCTATTATTATTATTATGAATAAGTAAGTAATAATAATAAAGAGTAGTAATAAAACAAGGAAGAAAATTAAAGGTAAAAATATAAGACACCATCTTGATAGGTCGACTTTGGGAAACTTAGTCCATGTTTGGTCAGTCCACCATTCACTTTGTTCACTCTCCTTCACTTTCACACATAATATGGACGGACGTGCTTACACACACACACACACACACACACACACACGTATGGAGCGCACTTGGTTGCCCCTGGTGTGCTGGAGGCGGGTGGGGCGGGTTGGGGGGGCAGCGCCTGGGGCCATATGGCAGAGACACAGACATTTACATAATGTCATATTTTATTTAATTAGCCATTCTAAATGCAATCAAAAGCTGATGAGGGCTCTGAGCTGCCTTGCTGATTGGCAACATGATAGCGCTCTGACCCCAAACACAGCCGCGCCGCATCCCAATGATGCAATATAGAAACCATCCCTGTGCTCCTACACACACACAGTACACAACACAGTGTGTGTGTGTGTGTGTGTGAGAGAGAAACAGAGAGGGCGAGTGGGTGTGTGTGTGTGTGTGTGTCTTCATTGTTTTGTTATTGTGAGTCCATGAGAGAAGGAAGTAACTTCATCATTTAGTAATTGAGAAGGGGTGCGGGGGGGAAAAAAACCACTTCTGGTAAACTGACAAAGAAAGAAAACAGAAGAAAAAAAAGAATGAAAGGAGGGAAAGGACAGGTGTGAAAGAAAGAGTGGGTCAGCCAGTGTGTGTCACATGGTTTGGGTTGTATAGGGCAGTGGTTCTCAACCTGGGGGTCCCGACCCCAATTGAGTCAGCTCTGTCTCTACTGTGTTAAAGTGTTCATGTGTTAATGTGTTTTAGTCTTTTTGGTCATTTAATGTCCTTTTTGGGTCATTTTGTTTCCTTTTTTTGGTCATTTTGTTTCCTTTTTTGGTCAATTTGTGTCTTTTTGTGGTCATTTTGATTCTTTTTGGGTAATTTTGTGTCTTTTTTTGGTCATTTTGTGTGTTTTTTTAATCATTTTGTGGTCAATTTGTGGGTTTTTTTGGTCATTTTGTGTCTTTTTTGGTCATTTTGTGTTCAATTTGTCTTTTTTTGGTCATTTTGTTTCTTTTTTGGTAATTTTGTGTCTTTTTTTAATAATTGTGTCTTTTTAAATAATTTTGTGTCCTTTTGTTAATTATTTTGTGTCCTTTTTGGGTCATTTGTGTATATTTTGGTCATTTTGTGTCTTTTTTGGTAATTCTGTGTATTTTTTTGGTCATTTTGTGTCTTTTTTGTCATTTTGTGTATTTTTAAAAGTAATTTAGTGTTTATTCAGTCATTTTGTGTCTTTTTTTTTATAATTTTGTGTCTTTTTTGGTCATTTTGTGTCTTTTTTGGTCATTTTGTGTCTTTTTTGGTCATTTTGTGTCTTTTTTTATAATTCTGTGTCTTTTTTGGTCATTTTGAGTCTTTTTTTCTGTCATTTTATGTCTTTTTTTAGTAATTTTGTCTTTTTTTGCTAGAAACCATTTGGCTGTCCAGTAAAAAAAAAACGTTTAAAGCAGATTTTCTCAGTTCTACCCTTTGTGCAGTTAATACAGTTAGACTTTGTAGGGCAGTACAGGTGTGTGTGTGTTTCTGAGAATCAGGAACTAGACCCATACACTAGTAGTCCTTTAAGACCACCCTGCTCAGCCAAGTGTCACACATGCACACACACACACACACACACACGCTGAAACTGCCATCCCAGAGGAGAGGAGCGTTGGTGGGTAAAGGGACCAGGTCCCCTTGAACAGGAAGGAAGGAAGCAAGGCCTAACGCCACTGTGAACACACAAACACACACACATCACATGACTTCACAAGCTTGAATGCACATGTACTGCATAAACCTATCAAAGCACACACAAATACATGTCGGTGTTCATGAACACACATTTTGCCTCCACGTACACACACACACACACACATGCAGCAGTGCTCTCAGCAGCAAGTCAAATAAACAGTTTGAGCAGGGCGGTCAGGTACTGCATGGTTTAACAGGGCCAAAGTGTTTTAAAGAGGCTGCTGAAAGGTGCTCAATATGGAATGGGCTTTTTTCTGTTGGAATAAATCACTCTTTGTAGTCCTCAGCGAACAAAACCACCATGGTAAAAGCATGCTCCAGGATAAAGTGTGGAAAATTAGACCTGATGCAGTCACTGCGGCATTGTGTCTTTTTTGGTAATTCTGTGCATTTTTTGGTCATTTTGTTGTTGTTTTTTTGTCATTTTGTGTTGTTTTTTTTGTCATTTTGTATCTTTTTAAAGTAATTTAGTGTTTTTTTTGTCATTTTGTGTCTTTTTTTGTGTCATTTTGAGCCGTTCATTGGGCGCTTAGAATGTCTATCAAAAGCGTCTGTAGCTCTTAGCCAATCGTATCAGTTATACCAGATGACGTATGTAAAGCGACAGAAATTGATGTTTACATAGCCGGACTAGCCCGTCTCTACTTTGAGACTAAAATGCTCAATTGTGCTTCTGCAACGTTTTTCTGCAGCATGTTCTGGTTATGGCTGCTCTATATTTTCAGCTCAGTTTACCGGCAGTGTTGGTGTGTGTGTGTGTGTGTGTGTGTGTGTGTGTGTTGCTTGCTGCTTTGCTTCTCTAGTTCTTGCATTCTGCAAGATGTCTTATTTTTACGCCTTATTCCCCCTCATGTCATTCAGCCACACACATCCACTGATTTTATGGTCAATAGACGAGCTGCTGGGGGTCTCTGGGCGGCTCCGCTGTCCCCCGGCTCGTAGCCAGATCACCGTGGTTACAGCAGCGAGCGGTAGCGGGGCTAGTTGGTAGATTAGGCTTTTGCCAAATCCTGTCGGAAGCAAGGCTAAAACATCCTTTTTGGTGGTGAAACAGGAGCGTAAAGTCAAACGTTGTTCTTCTTTTAAAATCAACTCTCGCTCTAAACTATCTAGAACACTGTCTACAGCTAGATCCAAAGAGAGTTTTGCGTTTGCTGCAGCCATGTTGGATCCATAAGAAAACTACAAAACTACAAGCTTCCAAGTGCCGAGTAGTACGCGTCATCGTCTTGCCGTCCCTCCCCGTTCTGTGATTGGATCCCTAAAACAGGGCTAAGAAACGGCCCTGGTTGCCAGACCGCCTGGAGGTTCGAAATGAAATCGAGCGTGCAAGGCAGTCTGGGTATACCCAGGCTAGAGCCCAGCCAGCAGGAAAATCATTTCAGTCACTTGTAACTGCGATCTCGTTCTTTCTGTCACTACCCAAAGTTAATGACCATTGGTGAGGCGAGGTGCTCAGTTGGTAGATCATCCAGTAACCGGATGGTTGATGGTTCGATCCCCGATCATGGCAACCTACATGTCAAAGTATGCTTGTGCAAGATACTGAACCCCAAATTTCTCCTGATGCTGCGTTCATCGGTGTGTGAATAAATTCCCAATGGTGGCAGGTGGCACCATTTAGGGTAGCCTCTGCCACCAGTATGAATGTGTGGGTGAACGGGTGAATTAGCGTAGTGTGTAATGTAAACCACTTTGGATAAAAACGCTATATAAGTGCACACCATTTACCATTTAGGTGAGGGTTGGAACATAGATGGACATCACATCACTGCTGACGCTGCACCAAACCGCCTGTCCATCTCATGCTCCACTCTACCCTCACAAGACCCCAAGATACCTGAACTCCTTCACTTACAGTGTCTCCCTCCCCACCTAGAGAGATGATGAAAATAACCACAAGGATTTTGTGTTTCTTTTTCTATTTTTGTGACTTTTTCTTGCAGATTTGCCACTTTAATCTCGTAAATATGTGACTTTTTTCTTGCAGATTTGCCACTTTAATCTCGTAAATCTGTGACTTTTTTCTTGTAGATTTGACACTTTAATCTCGTAAATATGTGACTTTTTTCTTGCAGATCTGCCACTTTAATCTCGTAAATCTGGGACTTTTTTCTTGCAGATTTGCCACTGTAATCTCGTAAATATGTGACTTTTTTCTTGCAGATTTGCCACTTTAATCTCGTAAATCTGTGACTTTTTTCTTGCAGATCTGCCACTTTAATCTCGTAAATATGTGACTTTTTTCTTGCAGATTTGCCACTTTAATCTCATAAATATGTGACTTTTCCCAGAGGAAACCTGCAATAAAGCATTTAGATCATCATGAAACACTAAAACTCTTGGGAAACTCTCCAGAAACAACAGACAGATTAAACAATTTTAGGTAGTGAGCACCTTCACAAAGCAGAGTGACCCTGTTCACTGCAAGTCTTCTCCACAGTTATGTAATGTCCTCCCACACCGCACAGGAATGATTTGTCTGGTCAGACATGATAAAAGAAATAGACTCCAGCAGACTGTCAACACTTATGGTGAGTTTATGAAATATATGCTTTCAGTCAGACGACCTCGCAGCTATATCTTTCTATGTTTTGTTTGTTTTTTCTTGTTCATTTGTGGCTTCCTTGTTGGTCTCACAGCCAACAAATTATCATATTTGTTCATATTTGTCTGTTAAAAACCAATTAATAAATGCTGTAACAGGTCAAATATAACTAACTACAAATAAACAATCTTGGAAAATGATGTCTCGATGTGAATTTGGACTATATTTTGGAACAGTTACTCATTTCACTCCAAACTGTTATCAAAACTGACACTTGTGTTGTGATTGAAATGATTGGCTGGTCTTCAAACTGGGTTAATTGAATGGTTTCCAGGGGACCTTAAGGGGCTTCCAGACAGTCCCTTGTTTAATGAGAAGTTTAATTTATAATGTATTAATTTGTTAGAAATGATTCCAGCTAGAGATTTGTTGTAATCACAGACGTCCTTCTCGTCACTTTCACCTCCCCTTGTAAAGAGAAAACGCCAATAGAGCAAAATCTCACTGAATCACAATCCACTATGTCGTGGAATAGTGTTTTGTGTCTTTTTGAAATAATTCTGTGTCTTTTTTTTTCATAATTTTGTCTTTTTTGGTCATTTTGTGTCTTTTTGGTAATCCTGTGTATATTTTGGTTATTTTGTGTGTCTTTTTGGGTCATTTTGTGTGTCTTTTTGGGTAATTTTGTGTCTTTTTTTAGTAATTTTGTGTCTTTTTTTAGTAATTTTGTGTCTTTTTTTTCATTTTGTGTCTTTTTTTGTCATTTTTCGTCTTTTTTAAGTAATTTAGTTTTTCTTCTGTCATTTGTGCCTTTTTTTAGTAATTCTGTGTATTTTTTGGTAATTTTGTGTCTTTTTTGGGTCATTTTGTGTCTTTTTTGGTCATTTTGTGTATTTTTTGGTAATTTTGTGTCTTTTTTGGGTCATTTTGTGTCTTTTTTAAGTAATTTAGTTTTTCTTCTGTCATTTTGTGCTTTTTTTTAGTAATTCTGTGTATTTTTTGGTAATTTTGTGTCTTTTTTTGGTAATTTTGTGTCTTTTTTCTTTTTGGGTCATTTTGTGTCTTTTTGGGGTCATTTTGTGTATTTTTTGTCATTTTGTGTCTTTTTGGGTCATTTTGTGTCTTTTTTTTTGGTAATTTTGTGTCTTTTTTCAGTAATTTTGCGTCGTTTTTTGGTCATTTTGATACTGCCTCCAGCAGCCCCCAGGTAATTTGAGTTTGAGTTTCTTGCAGATTTGCCACTTTAATCTCGTAAATCTGTCACTTTTTTCTTGCAGATTTGCCAGTTAATTATATTTTAGTCTGGACAAAGTGATGGACCAACTGATCAACCAACTGACACTTCCATCCCTACAGCCATGTTGCATGAGAAAAAAAAAGCCGGTTCATACCGAATAGGTCAGAATTGGGCCACATCTCTCCAGCTCTGGCAGTGGACCCTGCAGGGTGCATGTGCATGACATCACGCAGAATGAGAGAACAAACAGGTTTTCAAGACGTTGTTATTCCGTGTCCCTGACTAATTAGCTGCTCAGAGAATCCTGAGGGTGGTGTGGCACCGAAGAAAAAGGTCATGGTGTCATTAAAGTCTCGAGGAGAAAAAATACAAACACAAAGGGACAAATTGGATATCAATCCTCAAATTACATTATTAGACATTGCATGTGCCCATAAATTTAGCTGTTACATTTCCCGATATATTTAGGCTGAATATGATATATTATATATATCCTGATATTTTTATGAGTGAGAGCAAATGTTCAGTCAAAGCCAAATATGACATGTCACTAGTTTTATTGAAACGGTTTATTTAAGTGAACATAAATACTGTATACTGTCATTTTTTATATTTGTTACTGTTACTGTATAATTTTGTGTCTTTTTTAGAAAAAATTAAAAAATTAAAAAATTAAAAAAAACACAATATGACAAAAAAATATAAAATATACACGAAATGAATAAAAAAAGACACAAAATTATTTTAAAAATACACAAAAAAAGACAATTTTGTGTATTTTTTTGGTAATTTTGTGCATTTTTTAAATTTTTCTAAAAAAGACACAAGATTGTCTTTTTTGTGTATATTTTTTGTCATTTTGTGTCTTTTTTGTCATTTTGTGTCTTTTTAAAGCAATTTAGTGTTTTTTCAGTCATTTTGTGTCTTTTTTTTGGTCATTTTGATACTGCCTCTAGCGGCCCCCAGGTAATTTGAGTTAGAGACCCCTGCTCTAAGTGCTTTACTAACAAGCTGCCTTTCACCTTTTCTGACTGTCACACACACACACACACACACACACACTCACAGTCTTTTAAGGTTCCGGTGGTCTCTCCTATTGTTTGCAGAACCAGCATGGCTCTGGTCATTGTGTTTGGAGGAGGGGGGGTGGTAGCGGGTGGTGGTGGTGGTGGTGGGGGGGGGTCTGTCTGATTAGGAATTGATTCAGTCTGGGACTGAGACAGAGGTGGAAGGTCGTAGCCTTGACGATGACCCCCCCCCCCAAGACGGTGAATGTGTGTGTGTGTATGTGTGTGTTTACAGCTTCTATATAAAACTTTATAAGAATCTGAAGATTTCTGTTTGCACGTCCACACATAAAAATGTTGTTTGTGATATTTGAATGCATGCTTTTGAGGTTTAATCTGTGTGTGTGTGTGTGTGTGTGTGTGTGTGTGTGTGTGTGTGTGTGTGTGTTTTGGTCCCATGATGAGGAGTGTCTCATTAGGCGCAGGAGGAGGCGCAGGAGGAGGCGCAGGGTCGCTCCAAAGGGAGAGAGGAGATCGATCAGGAAGGTTCCTCTCCATGGCCGTCACCTGCTACACACACATCCAACACACAACAGATACAAAAACACATCTTATTTCACACACGTACGTTTATGGTACACTGTAAAACTTTTTACTGTAAAATTACAGTAAATTACTGGCAGCAGTTTCACCAGTAAGTTACTGTAAGATTTACTGTATTATAGAAATACAGGTCCGTTTACTGACAAACTGTCTCGTAACGAAGGGGAAAAAAATTTGGTAATTTTGTGTCTTTTTTGGGTAATTTTTTGTCTTTTTTTGGTCATTTTGTGTCTCTCAATGAGAGAACTGTCTGCCATGTTTTTTGTTCTGACCGCCTGGACCTTGAAAGTCACTTTTGGTCAGTTTAGATTTAAAAGTGTTCAATGATATTAACTCTATGGAGTCTTGGGCTATTTTGTCCATTTTTAAATCCTTTTCATGTCTTTTTGTGTCTGTTGTTGTGTCTTTTTTGGTAATTTTGTGGCTTCTTTTGGTCATTTTGTGTCTTCTTTGGTCATTTTGTGTCTTTTTTTGGTCATTTTGTAACTTTTTTTGTCAATTTGTGTCTTTTTTTTGTAATTTTATGTCTTTTTTAGTCATTTTGTCTTTTTTTTTGGTCAGTTTGTGTCTTTTTTTAGTCACTTTTTTTGTATTTTTTGTGTCTTTTTGTGTCTTTTTTGTGTCTTTTTGAGTCTTCATTTGGTCATTTTGTGTCTTTTTTGACTTGGAACACAAATAGCCACGGGATATGACTGTCATGAACTTGCATTGTAGCGAAATCCGTGTCAGTTTCACGGAAATTTGAGTGATTCCGTGGCTATTCCACGGATTTTGAGTTAAGCGAATCCGTGGCTATTTCACAGACTCCTGTAAGACCAGGTTCAAATTTACAGCAAATATACAGTGTAGTCCATCAGACAGACAGATTTTAACCTCTAATATATATTTAAAAAATCCCATAAACCCTCCCAGATAGACAGAAACAGCCAGTGTCCACTCTGTTTACTGCACTCTGTCTGGAGATAGCTCAGGTTCCTCTGCATTGACACGTGATAGACAGGCGCATTAACAAGTAAATGAATACAAAAGAGATGTAGGCACACAGTGAAGGACAAACACTGTGCAAAATGACCTCAACGTACACACATATGCACACACACACAAACACAAACACACTCCAATCTAAATTACGGGTGCAAATTGGGTGAAGGGGGAGCTGCAGGAGGGGGGTGGAGGCGACTGAAATGGAAGAGCCGGACTGATCAATACTGCTGGAGATTTTCCTCCCTCTACTCTCCTCTCAATTGTCATGCTCCCTCCAAGCAATTAAAGGCTCTCTGTCTCTACCCCCATTCTCCTATCTTCTTTCTTTCTGCACCTCATCCCTCTTTTTCTCTACTGTCCACTGTTTCTCTCTGTCACTTTAGTGTTTTTTTTTTAGTTTCTGTCTCCTCAGTATCACTCTTCTTCTTCTTCTTCTTCCCTTTAGGCCGACACATCTCTGTGTTGCAAGCTAACCATGTAAAATAAAAGAGTAAAAAGTAACAGGCTAGTTTTAAACACTTTCTTTCCTTTTTTACTATTTTTTTTTTTTACTCATTAAAGCATGGGTCTCAAACTCGCGGCCCTCGTGATGATATTTTGTGGCCCCCACCTTGATATGAAAGTTTAATGTGAGTTTTATATGAATGGCACTTTACTGTGTTGTGTGTGGAAGGTCCCTTTAATTACTTTTTTGGTAATTTTGTGTCTTTTTGGGGGAATTTTGTGTCTTTTTTTGTTAATTTGTGTCTTTTTATAGTAATTTTGTGTGTTTTTGGTAATTTTGTGTCTTTTTTAAATAATTTTGTGGGTTTTTTGGTAATTTTGTGTCTTCTTTTGCTAATTTTGTGTCTTTTTGGTCATTTTGTGTCTTTTTTTTTGTAATTTTGTGTCTTCTTTTGGTCATTTTGTGTCGTTTTGGTCATTTTGTGTCATTTTCTGTCATTTTGTGTCCAAAAAAGACACAAAATTACCAAAAAAACCCCACAAAATTACCAAAAAAAGACACAAAATTATCAAAAAGAGTAATTAAAGGGACCTTCCACACACAACACAGTAAAGTGCCTTTCATATCAAGGTGGGGGCCACAAAATATCATCACGAGTTCATTCACAAGTTTGAGACCCATGGCATAAATGAACACAGAACATACTGCTAGACTGATTTAAAATTATGCTTTATATCTCGTCATAATTAAAAGGGACGGCAACATTTAAAAACCATTATATTTACCATAATGTTTACACCATCACTGTTGCTAAAGGACTGGTGTGACCTGTGGATCTGCTCCGTGTCCACCAGCTGCAGAGCTTCCACTCTCAGTGTGACGATCCCTTATTTTGCTCTGAGCGCCACACACCAAGCTGGAGCTGGACTCTGATCAGCTGCTCCGCCAGTTACCCACGTATCCATTTGAGCCCTGCTAAACTGCTCCGTGAATGGAGTAAATGGGAAATGTGTGAAACACTTTGTGTGCATGCATGTGTGTGTGTGTGTGTGTGTGTGAGAGAGAGAGTGTGTCAAAGGAGACAATTACACTGTATTTTGGTTCCCATTTGCACTTAGTGAGAGCTGTTTTTTTCCTTTTGTTTTACATTTTTGTATGTCGCCTCCATATATTTTGAAGTCCGTGCATTAGTTACTCCATCGTGTGTGTGTGTGTGTGTGTGTGTGTGTGTGTGTGTGTGTGTGTGTGTGTGTGTGTGTGTGTTTCTCTTCCTTATGTCTGTGACCTTGCAGAGATACTTCCCATCAGGTGTGTGCTTGAGACACACACACACATTTCCACGGAAACACCCACACGCTGTCACCCACAGACATACAAACACACACACACACACACACACATGCATACACAGCGGGTGGCCACAAACAGAAGCATACAGATGCTAGGTCAGGCTGTACACAGCAGGTCAGTGTGGGCTTTGTGTAACTCAGCATGGCACCAACATAGATTAGCAGCAGTGTGTTGAGGTAACACTTTGTTAAATAGCTGCTACAGCAGCTTTGTAATTACTCACTGACCCTAACACCCACTGAAAACATGTACCAAGGCCAAAGGACACATTAGCTTAAGATGTGTTTGGCTAAAATAACAAATTATTACTTCTTGTCTGTTCTTGCTGCTTTGAGTTTCTATTATTTCCTCCACCTTTCGAAAAAAGCTGTTACTTTTTTTGATTTTAGTCTACATTTTATACATGATTAAAGCTTATCTCCTGTAGAATACTTTATATATTTTCTCTCTCTGGAATATCTTCAAGGTACGGTGCCTATTATTACATTCCCACTTCTCTAAAGTTAGGAGACAATGTTTTTAAGCTAGTTTGGCTAAGTCTGGTGCGCAGCCGGTAACAAGCTTTTTCCGGTCATGAAAAGTTTAAATAGCGAAAAAAAACACCATATTATGGGATGTCCCAAAATGACCCTCCAAAATAAAAGTCATAGTATAGTATGTCGATTTTTTTCAAAAAATTGTCAAATTTTAAAATGTCTAAAAATGCCAAAAATGACTTTATTATAGTCTGTTGATACATATTAGAACATAGTTTGACCATAAATGACAGAAAAATACCATATTATGGGATGTCCAAAAATGACCCTCCAAAATAAAAGTCATACTATAGCATGTCGATTTTCTTCAAAAAATTGCCAATTTTAAAATGCCTAAAAATGCCAAAAATGACTTTATTATAGTCTATTGATACATATTAGAACATAGTTTGTCCATAAATGACAGAAAAATACCATATTATGGGATGTCCAAAAAGGACCCTCCAAAATAAAAGTCATAGTATCCCATGTCGATTTTTGTCAAAGAATTGTCAAATTTTAAAATGTCTAAAAATGCCAAAAATTACTTTTTTATAGTCTATTAATACATAATAGAACATAGTTTGTCCATAAATGACAGAAAATTGACAAATTATGGTATGTCCAAAAATGACCCTCCATTGTCATACTATGACAAAAGTACAGCATTTTTCCAAAAATTGGTCAATGCTTAAATTCTGCATACTAATTATTGCCATTTTCTTTTTCATCTGCATGCATCTTTCGTCTTGCAAAGCTCAATCCCGGACAGGTTTACTCATCTTGCAATTGGCAGTTGTAAATGTATCCAATCATATTGCATTTCTTTGATAAATGCAATAAATAGCTTGGGGGTTGTAGGTGCAAGGCGATATCTTCTTCAGCGAGAAATTACTCTGGTTCACTACTACTACTACCTTAAAGTCCATGTTTGAGAGAACAAATGTGCACAATCTGATTAGATCCCACTCAAATGCAAACACCACATAACGCATAACTATTCCACTCAGAAATCTCTCACAGCATTATTATCATTGTGTCTTTTAGCAGCAATGGTTGTACTGAAACTAGTATTGTTAGTAGTCGTAACAACAGTGAAAACAGCAGTCTGTGGTGTTTGTAGTAACAGTAATAGTGTTACATTGTTGTTGTTGTTACTGGTGGTGGATTGAAGTGTCTTCCCATTCTTTATCCCAGCAGAGGAGTCTCTCAGCGTCACTCAGGCTGCCTTAGGTGTTCGGGGTGGGGGCGCAATGTCACTAAGAGAGAGAGAATTGCATTGTGGTACTCTGAGTGTGACGCTTCGCCTTCACAGACAAATCGATTAGAGACAGTTCAGCACCGTGGATGCTCGAGGCGTTTCACATAGAAAAAGAAAGAGATGGAGGGAGGGAGGGTGCGGAAGCTGGCCCTCCCCCAGCTCATTTTAAGGGAAGAGAGCCCTGCCAACAGCAAGCAGACTTGCAGACTGAATACATAGACACTTGGACAGTGATGCATTGTCTATTGTTTTGGCTCCAAAATGTATACTACTTGTGACGTGGGGACATCAGTGTTATGCACAGAAAGTGATGTATTGCTCATTTATGAGAAAAACTGTGTTGGAGGTTTGGGGATGTTTCAACTCCATCCAACATTTAACCCTTAATAGGGCACTCATTGAAATACTTGCAAATTACAAATTTCAACCCTAGAGAATATTGGAGGATATTACATACAGCCAGAATGTGGAATGTGTTAAAAAAAAAAAAAAAAAACATACGGACCCGGGGGAGGCCATTGTAAATAAGAATTTGTTCTTAATGACCTGCCTGGTTAAATAAAGGTGAATGAAATGAAATGAGGGGGGTCATATTTTGAGAAAAATGTTTACAAGATTAAAGTGGCAAATCTACAAGAAAAAAATGCGCAGATTTCTGAGATTTACAGTGGTGAATCTGCGAGAAAAAAATTGCTTTTTCACCCACTCTTTTCTCGTAAATCTGCAACTTTTTTCTTGCAGATTTGCCACTTTAAATCTCTTAAATCTGCAACTTTTTTTCTTGTAGATTTGCCACTTTAATCTCAGAAATCTGTGACTTTTTTCTTGTAGATTTGCCACTTTAATCTCGGAAATCTGTGACTTTTTTATTGTAGATTTGCCACTTTAATCTCGGAAATCTGTGACTTTTTCTTGCAGATTTGCCACTTTAAATTTCTTAAATCTGCAACTTTTATCTTGTAGATTTGCCACTTTAAATCTCTAAAGTCTGCAACTTTTTTTCTTGTAGATTTGTCACTTTTAATCTCAGAAATCTGTGACTTTTTTCTTGTAGATTTGCCACTTTAAATTTCTTAAATCTGCAACTTTTTTCTTGCAGATTTGCCACTTTAATTTCAGAAATCTGTGACTTTTTTCTTGTAGATTTGCCACTTTAATCTAGTAAATTTGCAACTTTTTTCTCGAAATATTACCTTCATTTTTACATTGGAGGTCAAGGTCAATAAAGTTAATATTATTATATCATTATCATACTGATTGGTCAGATGTCATGGTGTCACTGTCTGTGACGTAGCCTGATCTTTGCTGATTAGCTGGAAGAAATCCATGTGGTTCTACGACCAAACAGAGAGACATGGGGACCCCATTGATATCCACTGAAGTTACCAAATATAGTTCTTCGCCCGATAAAGGGTTACAGGCGGATATTAAAACATAGTTGCACTAACTGAGTGTCATATGTTATATGAATATGAGGTTTAAACACAGACCTTGAGTCCTGCTCGTATTATTTCTCATTGTTATGACATTGAATGCATCCTAGAAGTTGACAGTTAAAGCCCAAACACACTGAGAGTGTCTGACAGGCGCGTTTTGAAGTACACCTATTGTTTTTAAATGGTCCAACAGGCACCGAAAGCGTTATGAGCTGCGTCAAAGCACTTTGACAGCAACCTTGAGCAAGGACCAAAGTTTTGTTCTTTCTGCAGCCGCTGTTCCTGTTTGGAGACAGCTAAAAGTAATCAAAAGGTATCTACTGGCTGTCTACTGGTACAGTGGCAACAGCTGACAGTCGATGATAGCTCTGTTAACTTGAAGCTGTCAATTCATGGTTTTTTTAGTTCGTTTGGGCCTATAGAGCTCATTCTTGAACTTGGATGTTGAAAAAACAAATCTAGTCCATTTAGTTGCTGTTGCTGGAGCTGAACAGCTACTAAATGGACCTTGTGGTGAGACTGTGTTTCACTTTTTATAAGGTCAATAATAAACGTTCTGTCTCTACCTTTAACCAAACATGGACAAGAATCCCTTAAAGCGCTCCAACACACTGGAATCTACCATTCCATGATAAGTGGGCAAACATCTGATGAAGCTCCAGAACTGCCAGTAAGTGGACCTTGTTATGAGATTGGATTGCAAATACTGTTTCTAAGGTCAGAGGAAAATAGGTTCTAATAACTTTTAAGCTGACATGGATGAAAAGTCCTTAACATGCCCAGAGAAATGTGAAAAATCAGCAATTTTTGATGAAGTGCATCCAACTTATCCACTATTTATTGCTATAGGTAAATTGAATAGTCGGAGAAAAGAGAGGAGAGTGGAGGTAATATTTCGAGAAAAAAGTTGCAAATTTACTAGATTAAATTGGCAAATCTACAAGAAAAAAGTCACAGATTTAAGAGATTTAAAGTAGCAAATCTGCACACAAAAAGTCGCAGATTTACGGAAAAAACATGGAAAAAAGCAACGTTTTTCTTGCAGATTCACCACTTTAAGTCTCGCAAATCTGCACTTTTTTTTCGTAGATTTGCCACTTTAATCTCGTAAACACAGAATGAAACATTTCATGTCTTCATTTATTTAATTCCTCATAAATTATAATGATTATGGATTACATTTAATCAATTTAATTAATATTACAAAAGACCAATTTCAAAAAGTATGTTTAATATAGAAATGTGGTGACTCGTTATAATAATTGTATATATATATATATATATAACATGCAGAAACTGTATTTATTTTTTTATACTTGGACATTTTAGGAAATAATTCAGTCTTCTCAATCTTGCCCTCTTCCTTTCTATTCACTCTCACACACACACACACACACACACACACTCTTTGCCCTGTCTGAGCTGAAAGGTCAGTGTGTGTCTGGGAAAGCCGTAGTGGGATCCCCTAAACTCATTAAAGGTCACTTGTATTCAGCCCAGACACACACACACACACACACACATACACGTAGCCCTTACCTACACTTCCATACACTTATTCAAACACGGACGCTGGCAGATTCAGGGCCGGCTTGTGAAAAAATGAAAAATGGCCTTGCAGTCCCATGTGTAAATTAAAGGACGAAAGACTTTCAAATGAAGCTGTCAACATGCTCTATAATGGGCCTGAATTCAGACAATTATGGTGAAGGATATTAATACATGCTGCTGGTGGTATTGTTGACATACACTGAGAGGTTCAAGTACTGCTGAACGGTGGTTGCTAAGTTTAGCTTGTCCTTAAAGTCAACTCGTTTCAAATCAGCGTTATTGACATGACAGGTGAGGAACAGTACAGTACGTACAGTATCAGCACAGATACAACAGTAGTATAAACACCTATTATTCTCAATCAATTACACTTTTTTTAACCCTCTGGAGTCCAAGAAAGCGCCGAAGCATGACTTCTTCAAGGCGCCACGACGTAAAAATGTCATTGTTTTTTGTCGTTTGTTTTATGTGTGTTTTTTGTGTATTTTTTGTGTGTTTTTATATGTGCTTTTTGTCATATTTTGTGTTTTTTGTGTGATTTTTATGTGTTTTTGTGTGTGTTTTATGTGTGTTTTTATATGTGCTTTTTGTCTTATTTTGTGTTTTTGTGTGTGTTTTGTGTGTTTTTTGTGTAAAAAAAATATATATTTTTTGTGTTTTTTTGGTTTTTTAAGTATGTGTTTTAGGTGTGTTTTGGATGTGTCTTTTTTGTAAAAAAAAAAAAAAAAAACAATTTCAACCGTGATCACATACACGACGGACTAAACACAGGAAACGCAACTGTGGCCGCTGTCGCTAACTGTGCACAATGTCAGCAGCTGATCATAAACAAAGCAGCATGGCTAATTATGCACAGCTTCTGCACTGATCATAAACAAAGTGATCGTGAATTAACCGGCATTGCTAACTGTGCACAGAGTGTCCGGTGCTTGTTGTAAACAAACAGAGATCGCTAAGTGAACACCTCCAGCAGCAGCAGCACATACACACTGTACTGCTACAGAGCTAACTGTTAGCCTGTTAGTACATACACACTGTACTGCTACAGAGCTAGCTGTTAGCCTGTTAGCACATACACACTGTACTGCTACAGAGCTAACTGTTAGCCTGTTAGCTATTTTAGGAAATTAACATCCCCTCCGGCTCTGCAGCTGGGAGAGACTGCTTCTTACTCAAGACCTACCTCTTCCAACAATACTTTGGTTAAATCATGATCACCTAAACAACCTTTAAAAAAAAAAAAAAGCTCTTCTTCAACGTAAAGCACTCCTGTGGCGATTACAGATGGCTCTTAAATTTATGTACTTACTTGATTCCTGTGGTCTAAGTCTAGTACCTTCAGGCTGAATGCACTTATTGTAAGTTGCTTTGGACAAAAGCATCAGCTAAATGACATGTAATGTAATGTAATGTACTCTTCTTAAGGAGCCGCCGGCCCCTGCGGCTCGTTAAGAAAAGCCGCAGGCCCCCGCAGCTCGTTATGAAGAGTAAGAACGAGTCTCCAATATCACCAGAAAAAGTCACTGGATTTGTCGCCAGTTGCTTTCTTGAAAAATAGTCACTAGGGGGGTCTGAAAAGTTGCTAAATATAGCAACAAAGTCGCTAAGTTGGCAACACTGCTTCGCTGGCTTTTACAAATGGCACGTGTTGTTGTGGCATCGAGTACAACGTCACATCCTGCTTAGCGATCTATCCAATCAGCAACCAGGCTTTTTTCAGGGGAGAAAAAAGACCCTGCTCTTCTACAGGGACGGAAAAAGTCCCGACAAAAGTCTACTCTGGACGGCTCGTATTTAATTTAGGGGCGTTTCGGCGAGTGAGACCCGCCTCATTCTGGGTACTGGACTGTAGTGGAAACAGCCCTAATGTATTACATGTAATAGGGTAATATGGTTACAGAATTATGAATTGTAAATGTAGCCGTGTGCTGTAACGCTGCAGTCTGTCTCCCTCCTGTAAAGAGTCCTTGATTTAGATGATTGCAGACCCGAGGCCAGAGCTGTGCTGGCTGATTATGATAATGACAGAGTGTGTTAACAAGGGGCCAGATCTGAGATCAGAGAAGGAACCGTGGTTCTCCAGAAACTGACCCCGGTTTAGCATCACAATGAAGTCCAGGTCTAGTCTCTTCATTCATCTTCTGCTCTTCATTTGTCTGCAGCAGGCAGCATAATAAGAAAACAATGATAGTAATATAATGTATGTATTTTTCAGTTTTCAGATATTGATGAGAGCAAGTCACCCATATGACCCCAGTATATGTAACTGGTAAACATATTAGCATAAATTATGTGGGATATAATACTTTTTTTTATATTGCAATTTTTTATGATGGGCAGTGAACTTAATTATGTTATTAAAAACATTATATAGAGAGATATTCCTTTAATATTTTATTATTATTTTATTATTTAACCTCCAAAAACGAGTTATACATAGTATTTTTTTTTTCAGTAAAATTACAAAAGACAAGACGGAAAGAAAAATTTAATAAATTAAACAATATTTATTTAAAAAATGTATTGTAATATAGCATATCTTCTTCCAACCTCTCAGTTAGGGCTAACTTTAGAGTTGAGCTGACAGCAGGGACGTCATGAAGAAGTCGTGCTCCGGTGCGTTCATGGACTCCAGAGGGTTAACAGTTCATTTCTTATTTTAGGCGTACAACATGCTTATTTCTTTTGCAGCGTGCAATAGGCAGATGCATGGTTGTGGCTGCAGCAGCTCTATAAACACACATACTGTAAATCCAGGTTGTTCTGACCCCTAAACATCCCACAGCAGAGATGCAGCGGCCCACCTGATAATCCATCTTTTTTTTTTTTTCCACCTTAAATCACTGTCACACACATACACGAGTCCTCACACAGACCATCACACTCCTCTGTCTGGGGATTATTCCAATAATTATGAATAATACATGAGTGTCTCCCCTCCCCCTGGCTCCCACCGCCGCCTCTTATTGGCTTTGGCACGCCGCCACTCATTCAACACTGTCTGTCTGTCTGTCTGTCTGTCTGTCTGTCTGTCTGTCTGCCTGCCTGTCTGTCTGTCTGTCTGTCTGTCTGTCTGTCAGTCTGTGGGACTTCGACACAAGACGTGCCTCCAACAATCAGATTATTTAAAAAGACACAAAATTATTTTAAAAAGACACAAAATAATTTTTAAAAAGTCACAAAATTAGCAAAAAAAGACACAGAATAACCAAAAAAGACACACAATTATTTTAAAAAAGACACAAAATTACCAAAAAAAAGACAGAATTACCAAAAAAGACAAAATTATTTTAAAAAGACACACAATTATTAAAAAAGACACAAAATTATTTTAAAAAGACACAAAATTACCAAAAAAAGACACAGAATAACCAAAAGAGACACAAAATTATTAAAAAGACACAAAATTATTCCAAAAAACACACAAAATTATTTAAAAAAGACACAATTATTTAAAAAAACAACACAAAATGATCCCAAAAAGACACAAAATGACAGAAAAAAAAAGAAATTACTTAAAAAAGAAACAAAATGACCAAAAAAAGACAAAATTACTAAAAAAAAAGACTTTTTTTACACTAAATTTGTGTAGTGTCTGTCTGTCTGCCTGTCTGTCTGTCTGTCTGTCTGCCTGTCTGTCTGCCTGTCTGTCTGTCTGTGGGACCTGGTTTCTCTGGTAAAAGCAGATCAGTCCCGTGACCACGGCAATCACATTAGCGAAGCCCTTTCTTATGGAAACAGGCCAAGTTTAGGGAGAAGGGGGAAGTTTTGGGGAGCGTTCAATGGTTCAAACACCACAACAGAAATATATCGTTCAGCTTTGGGTTTTAGCTGGTAACCACTTTAATGTTTCTGGTTTGTGGCTGCTTTGTGCCAACATACTGTATATTTTCTGTTTAAATTGAATAATAAGTCATTATAAGCAACAGTACGTGGTGGAATGTAACTAATGTAACTATTGTATTTTAGTACAATTTGGAGGTACTTGCACTTTACTTGAGTATTTCCATTTTATGCAACTTTTTACTTCTGCTTCACTACATTTTAGAGGCAAATATTGTACTTTTTACTCCACTGCGTTTAGCTTTTCAGGTCGAGATTTAACATTAAATATATGATGATTGATTGATGATTTAAACCAGGGGTCTCAAACTCGCGGCCCGTGGGCCAATTGTGGCCCTCGTGACAATATTTTGTGGTCCTCACCTTGATATGAAAGTTTAATGTGAGTTTTATATGAATGGCACTTTACTGTGTTGTGTGTGGAAGGTCCCTTTAATTACTTTTTTTTGTAATTTTGTGTCTTTTTTGTCATTTTGTGTGTTTTTAAAGTAATTTTGTGTCTTTTTTTGGTCATTTTGTTTCTTTTTTAAGTAATTTAGGGTTTTTTTCTGTCATTTTGTGTCTTTTTTTAAATAATTTAGTGTCTTTTTTGGAGTTTTGTATCTTTTTTAAGTAATTTAGTGTTTTTTTTGTAATTTTTTGTCTTTTCTGGTCATTTTGTGTCTTTTTTGGTCATTTTGTGTCTTTTCATTGGTCATTTTGTGTCTTTTCTAAGTAATTTATTATTTTCTGTCATTTTGTGTCTTTTTTTTTGGGGGTAATTTTGTGTCTTTTTTTGGTCATTTTGACATTGCCTCCAATGGCCCCCAGGTAATTTCAGTTTGAGACCTGTGCTTTAAACAGTCTATGGTGAGGACAAATAAATACTTTGTGCAATGCAACAACAAATGTTTGTCATTTCTGAAGAGCAACAAAAGCAGAAACATCATTTCCAGGAGGTTTAAATAAACACTCAGCCTCCCAGGACACACATACACATACATTGTTTGGCAATAAGCCATTCATCACGCTAATATCATTATTTTAACTTCATTGTTGACAACATTTCCCACTTTTGAGTGAATTTTGCCATATTTCATTATCTTTTCTAATTGGTCTCAATGGGGAAAAGATGTTGTTTTGTAGTCTGTTGTTTGTCGTACCTGCTGCAGCCTCGAGACAAAATTAGAAAACCAGATTTTAAATTGATATTCACATTCCGAAACAAACAAAAAAACAATTCTGGGAAGTTGTAGTAAACAGATATTTACCAAACAAATGTCACTACAAGCCGAGTAACAAATGGATTCCCGTCCTGATTTATTGCATGATCCTTTAATTCAAATGCCATTTTACCACCTCAGGCTTTTAGGGGTTTTTTTCTAATAATGTGGAAAAAGGCATCAGAATTTGCCATTTCCATTCATATTTTGTTCTAAATGTACTATAAACCCAACTGTATGACATTCCGAGAGAATACTCCTTTTTGATAAGTGCTCAGATTTTTTTTTTGTGATTGTGTGTATGTTGCAAACTAGCAGGAGGGAGGAGAGGTTGGAGGGGAAATCAATAGCTCCTCTGAGCACATTGCCTGACATAACCTTGTCAGAGCTGCAAGGGTACGTAAGGATGCAGAGGGAAGGAAGGAAGGAAGAAAGGGAGCTCAATGTGAAATGTAAATAAAAATGCAATACTGTATTTCCTCAAATAGTAGCCGGGGCTTCTATTCATAAAAAATAATTGGGGCAGGCTATTATTTGAAGGAGACTTTTAATAAAAAAAGAAAATCAGAGCAGCTCTGACCGGCACTTTTTAGAGTGTTTTACACAGCACATTGTAGCCAGTTACCCGGATGTCGGCCATATTGGAAGTACTGGGATGTAAACAAACAATGAACAGCACGCTGAATGTTCTTTTAAGCAGGATTTAAAACGTCTAAACTATTAAAAAGCCCAGAAGAACGTGCGTAAACGGCTCGACTTTACAGAGAATGACTAGGATTTTTGTCATTTTGTGTCTTTTTTTTGTCATTTTGTTTCTTTTTTAAATAATTTTGTGTCTTTTTAAAAGTAATTTTGTGTCTATTTTAAATAATTTTGTGTCTTTTTTGGTCATTTAGTGTATTTTTTTTGTCATTTTGTGTCATTTTTGGTCATTTTGTTTCTTCTTTAAGTAATTTAGTTTTTTTCTGTCATTTTATGTCTTTTTTGTCATTTTGTCTTTCTTGTGTCATTTTGTGTCTTTTTAAAATAATTTTGTGTCTTTTTTTTAGTAATTTTGTGTCATTTTTTGGTCATTTTGTGTCGTGTGTAAACGGCTCGACTCTACAGAGAATGACTAGGACAGCAGGAGAAACAACCATATTTACCTACAGTACTAACTCGTGTGGGCAAACTTCTAAATACAGGTGTTGCGTGGAAATCTGTTACCGTCAAATGATGTTTCCTGAATGGTGTTCTCCGTAGCATCACCTCCACGGTTGGAGTTAGGATTTCAGTTTAAGGTTAGGCCTTGTAGAGAGAACTGTTTGGGGTCCATTCTGACCTCTTAACAGTCAGCTTCAAGCCAGAGACTCCTTCTAAAGTTATAACTTGCTACTTTGGGATTTGTCAGAAAAGACATAAAATTACCCAAAAAAGAATCAAACTGACCACAAATTGACACAAAATGATTTTTAAAAAAAAGACACAAAACGGCCAAAAAATTACATAGAATGAAGCAAAAAATGTCTCAAATTGACCACAAAATGACCAAAAAAAGACAGAAAATTACCAAAAAATACACAAAATTACCATAAAAGACACAAAATTACCAAAAAAGACACAAAATTACCCAAAAAGACACAAAATTATCAAAAAAAGACAAAAAATGACCAAAAACGTACATCAAATTAAGCAAAAAAATTCTCAAATCAACCACAAAATTATCAAAAAAGACACAAAATTACCCAAAAAGACACAAAATTACCAAAAAAAGGACACAAAATTACCAAAAAAAGACACAAAATTACCCAAAAAGACACAAAATTACCAAAAAAAGGACACAAAATTACCAAAAAAAGACACAAAATTACCAAAAAAAGGCATTAAATGACCAAAAAGACTAAAACATAAGGACAGAGCTTGTTTTTACACCCGGTTACTGAATGAGGCCGGTCATTAATAGGGGCCCGGCTTTAAATTGAGGAAATACGGTGTGTGCTTTGGAAGTGGGGGGACAATTCATCTTCCACCAACTACTGATGGGGAAAGTGTCCTTTATAATGACTCTGTTGACCATAAACCCTGTAGGTTCCTATTGCAGAAAGGATTTATGTTTCCTTCATCTCTTTGTCTTTCACCATCTGCTGCTGCACCAAAATGCTCCAAGCTTTAGAGGAGCTCATGCTACACAACAGTCACTTCTCACTGGGCTGAGAATATTACTAAGCTAACATGTTTTCACTGATTGATGATTTAAATCATGGGTCTCAAACTCACGGCCCGCAGGCCAATTGTGGCCCTCGTGATGATATTTTGTGGCCCCCACCTTGATATGAAAGTTTAATGTGAGTTTTATATGAATGGCACTTTACTGTGTTGTGTGTGGAAGGTCCCTTTAATTACTTTTTTAGTTATTTTGTGTTTTTTTTTATAATTTTGTATCTTTTTTAATAATTGTGTGTCTTTTTTGGTCATTTTGTGTCTTTTTAAAATAATTTTGGGTCTTTTTTTAGTAATTTTATGTCTTTTTTAATAATTTTGTGTCTTTTTTAATAATTTTGTGTCTTTTTTAATAATTTTGTGTCTTTTTTAAATAATTTTGTGTCTTTTTTTGGTTATTTTGTTTCTTTTAAAAGTAATTTAGTTTTTTCTGTCATTTTGTGTCTTATTTTAGTAATTTTGTGTCTTTTTGGTAATTTTGGGTCTTTTTTTTAAGTTAATTTGTGTCATTTTTTGGTCATTTTGTCATTTGGCCCCCAGCTAATGTTTTGACTTTGAGACCCCTGGTGTAGACAAACAATTCTGTCGTTTGTCGTCTTGTTGAGCGACGTACATTAAGCGTCTGTTTCTCTCTACAGCCGCTTAATGTCGGCCGCTCATCTTGGAGGGTTAACTGATTATCGCTTGGACGTCACTGTCCCTCCACCGTCCTCGTCACACACACACACACACACACACACACACACTGTGCGGTCAGGGGACACAGTGTACAGTAATATTGTCCGGTGATCTTCTGCCACACACATCACTGGCTCAGTCGCTGCCACATGGGGGATTTGGGACAAAATCTCCAGCGAGGTTAAACGTGAGTTGGGTTCACCACCCTGTGTGTTCGTGTGTCACGCAGTGTGTGTGTGTGTGTGTGTGTGTGTGTGTGTGTATGTGTGGGATAGTACCGGACAAGCCTTTAAAACAAGCAAGCGCTCCTTCAGACAGGCAAGCGGAGGCTTTAGAAGTCAGATCAGGTGAGTGGCTGTCCAGGGGACACGCCACAGTCTGGTGTCTGAAACACTCACACGCCATCCTCCCTCTGTCCGTCTGTCTTTCTTTCTTTCTTTCTTTCTTTCTTTCTTTCTTTCTTTCTTTCCTTCTACCTATAGGAGCTTCTAAAAGGACATCATTATGCTGCAGGATCCATCTTTTTGCCGTCCACATTTTGGACGTCCTTAATTGTCATGTTTTTCTGCCATTTCATAATAAATTATGTGATAGTATGCATCAACAGAGTATAATCGGGCCGTTTTTAACATTTTTAGGCATTTTAAGGTTTGAGCATTTTTGACAAAAATCCCCATATATAAGTCAATATTATAATTGGGCCATTTTTAACATTTTTAGGCAATTTTTGACATCCTATAATATGGTGTTTTTCTGTGATTTCAGGATAAATTATGCTTTAATATGCATCAACAGTGTATAATTGGGCCATTTTTAGGCATTTTCAAGTTTGAGCATTTTTGACAAAAATCCACATATGTAAGTCAATATTATAATTGGGCCATTTTTAACATTTTTAGACATTTTAAAATATGACAATTTTTTGACAAAAATCAACATGCTATAGTATGACTTTTTTCATCTTCTCCCAATTTTTGACATCTTATAATATGGTGTTTTTCTGTGAATGGCACTTTACCGTGTTGTGTGTGGAAGGTCCCTTTATTTACGTTTTTTGGTAATTTTGTGTCTTTTTTGTTAATTCTGTGTCTTTTTTTGGTAATTTCGTGTCTTTTTAAAATAATTTTGTGTCTTTTTTAGTTATTTTGTGTAATTTTTTGGTCATTTTGTGTCTTTTTTGGTAATTCTGTGTCTTTTTTGTAATTTTGTGTCTTTTTTTGGTCATTTTGTGTCTTTTTTGGTCATTTTGTGTCTTTTTTTGGTCATTTTGTGTCTTTTTAAAGTAATTTAGTTTTTTTCTGTCATTTTGTGTCTCTTTTTAAGTAATTTAGTGTTAATGTAGTTTAAGTGATTTAGTGTTAGGCCACAGTCTGGTGTCTGAAACACACATGCACGCCATCCCCTCTCTCTCTGTCCGTCTTTCTTTCTTCCTTTCTTTCTTTCTACCTACAGGAGCTTATAAGAGGACATCATTATGCCGCAGGATCCATCTTCTGCGTTGGCAGGACCATGTAAAATACATGGCGCTTGTCTTTGCTTAATGTATTGCTATGGAAGCAGAGGAGACCAGCCTAATGACCACACGGCTTCATTATGTCAAATATTAATGCAATTTCCCTCCTTTGTGCCTCCTGCACATTATTGAGCAGACCAGACCACCACCGTGGCTGCAGAAAGTACAGGAACCAAGACGTTTACTGTCCGTAAACCAAACCTGGAAGTTGTATCTGGCTCAACAGTCATGCAGTTGACAGAGTTTTGACAGAAAAAAAAGCAAACTTTGACTTCAGTGTCTTTGAATCTGATCTCTAGATTACACTGTTGTTTCCAGGAGACTACCAAGGAAATTATAAGGAAAAGATGTACCTGCAAAATAAAACAGATGCTGGTCTAAATATGACGTTTTTTTCAAATTTCATATTTTGGACATCTCAAAATATGGTGTTTTTTGTTATTTATGGAAAAGCCACCTACTACATGTATCAACAGACTATAATAAGACCATTTTGAGAGTATCGGGGCATTTAAAAATTGTATGACTTTTTCATG
Source organism: Centropristis striata (assembly GCF_030273125.1). Lineage (NCBI taxonomy): Eukaryota > Metazoa > Chordata > Actinopteri > Perciformes > Serranidae > Centropristis > Centropristis striata. The sequence continues at coordinate 31,689,491 of NC_081536.1, forward strand.
AAAAAAATTGATATGCTAAAGTATGACTTTTCAAAAATAAGTCCAAATTTGTTCACTCTGTTTTTTGGCTTGTTGGTCATAGTAATACTATAATATGGCCTAAAATTTTGTAAATGAAGATAAAATTATAGCTCTGGGTGGTATAAAAATATATAAAAAAAACAAACAATATTTTAGTATGTCACATTAGTAATGCACATGTTGTATGTCAAAAAATGTTAAAACATGGTCATTCTGTTGTTGATTTAAAATAGCTTGTGGATCATAGTAATAGTATAATACATCCAAAAAAATTATAAAAACAACAATTTTAGAAGATGCACTAAAAATTTTGAAAAGAAAAGTCAAACTATAGCATGTCGGAATTTTTCATGAAAAAGTCATAGTGGCTTTTCCAGAAATAACAAAAATTCACCATATTTTGAGATGTCCAAAATTTGAATGAGAAGAAAAAGTCATAGTATAGCATGACAAAAATTTGGGGAAAAAAGTCATTACATTTTTAAATGCCCCAATACTTTCAAAATGGTCTTATTTCAGTCTGTTGATACATTGATACACTTTTCCAGAAATAACAAAAAAAACACCATATTTTGAGATGTCTAAAATTTGAAATTTGAACAAAAAGTCATATATTTCAAAGCCTTCTCCATTCTAAGAGGATCAAAGCTCTTTCCTCCCTATCTTTGCTCCTCATCCTTCCTCAACATCTCCCTCTTGTCACTCTTCCTCCTCTTCCTCCTCCTCCTGATCCTGATTCATCTTTATTCGACCGCAACCGTTGCCCCCTCTGTTCCATCATTGTCTTATAATCCTTTCTTCTTCTTCTCTTGTTTTACCCTCAGTCCTCCTGCTTTGCTCTTCTTTCTCCTCCTTGACACGTCCCCACAATTCTTCCTCCATTGTCTCCATCTTTTCATACCTATTTCCTCCTCCATCTCCTCCTCTTCCTCCTCCTCCTCCTCCTTCCACTCCCCCCTTCTTTCTTCCTCCCTGCTCTTCTCACACCTCCCGACCTTCTACCAATTTTTTTTTTCCTCCTCATTTCCTCTCCTTTCGCCAGAAGAATCAATTTCTGCCCCGGGCCTGGCCGACGCCCCCTTTCATGGTCACACACACACACACACACACACACACAGACACACACATACCTTTTCACACCCTAACGCAAATAAGAATATGAAACGCACAAACACACATTGTCATATGCACTCGAATACACAGATACTATTGCAAACACACACACAAACACACACACACACACACACACACACACACACACACAGACACACAGACACACACACCATCCCCTCGGAGTGGTCAGGCGACTGGGGCTGACCTTTTCACCGATTCCCGTTATTAGAGAAACTGACATTCAAACCTCCCCAGCCCCCAGGACACTGAGACCACTTCTGAAGCACACACACACACACACACACACACACACACACACACACATACTTACACTTCCGACACTAGGACACTTTACAACCATTTGCACTATTCAGCCTGTATATTTTGCCTTTTATATGTTTAGTCTGCATATTTTTTAGCTTGTTTTATTTTTATTCTGTATATAGCTGTGTATAGAACCTGGTCTCACAGGAATCCGTGAAACAGCCACGGATTTGCTTAACTCAAAATCCGTGGAATAGCCACGGAATCACTCAAATTGGATTCCGCTACAATGCAAGTTAATGACAGTCAAATCCCGTGCCAAAGTGCCGGTCAGAGCTGCTCTGATTTCCTTTTTTTGAATAAAACCCTCCTTCAACTAATAGCCTGCCCCTATTATTAGCCCCGGCTACTGTTTGAGGAAATACGGTATTAACAAAATAAAGAAACAGATAAACAATGAGATTTTGTCACTTGTGGTGCTGAGTCACGTGACGTGTGGTCATTGCCTTGCCCTCCTTTAGACGGTCAGATCACTGTCACAGATCATTGCCTTGCCCCCCTTTAGACGGTCAGATCGCTGTCACAGATCATTGCCTTGCCCCCCTTTAGACGGTCAGATCGCTGTCACAGAGGTCAGGTCACGTCAAGTGACAGACACGTTATGTTTTGATAAATTTTGCAGTATCGAAAGAGAAGAAAAGAGGAGGAGAAGTCCCAATCTTTTTTTAAATGCCGTTTATTGTGACGACGTTTCATTTGTATTAGCTTGCTAGCTAGGTTGAAATTAAGCAACGCTAGGCACGTTTTTCGCGGGGTTTGCACTTTCATTGTCGCTCTTGTCTCTAACTTTGTTAGCGGTCTCCAGCTGTGCTTCTTTGCGAATTGACTTGTAAGTTAATAATTCTATAGACAGACAGTTGTATTATATAGCCTTGTTGGCACCATGGGTAAAAAAAAATAAAAAAAACGGGAGTTCCACCCTCCGTGAAACAGCAAGCGGAGCTGTTCAACACCAATGGATCTCGCCTAGGGCACCAAATGGGCTAGAGCCGGCCCTGACTTTGGTCACTGATACAGATACACAGCAAAAAACATACAAGTCAAATGATAAGCATTTTCCAAGCTTGATCAATGTTTTTGGTTTTGGAAAAAAAAATGTTTTCTGACTTCTACATTCCATTGTCACATTTGCTGAGAACCGTTGGTGTGAAAATAAACACGAGACAACATTTGTCAATTTATCAACACTTTCGACATTAAATCACTGTTAGTGAAAATCAACATGTTAACAGTGGAAAATATTCTGTGATTGCAGTGTTTGGGCTTCAGATAAAATCCTCACCGCAATGCAGATTGTTCCAGTATTGATGTGTTTTTACAGCAGCATTGTGATTGTTTTTACACTCTGTGTTGGCAACAAAAGGCAGAGCTAAAACAGTATTTTGAAAATGCATTATCATACAACACATGATTTATTAATGTAGAGCTGTTTTTTGAAAGCATTGCTTTTTTTCGGATTATTTTTTGTTATTTTTATTAGATAGTAGAGCTGTAGATGGGCATGAAAAGAGGGAAAGGTGGGTCGAAATTGAGCCCCACCTGCTGCTAAGGAATCAGTCTTTGTGAATGGGTGTTAGCTCTACAACTGGGGTCTCAAACTCAAATTACCTGGGGGCCACAGTTACCAGTATAAACTGGAGTTATGGATTTTGACTTCTTGGGCTTTGACTAGCAGGGAGTACTATATATATTATAGTATTAACACCTGTTTTGGAGCTTTACCCATACCAGTGACTAATTGAGAGAATACCTTATGTTTTGCTGCTTCCATCTTTACCATTATTTTTTAATCTACATGTTGTTAGTCTCCTAAAACGAAATCTGCCTCTCATTTTCTTTAAAGGCTTTCTATGCAGAAATCGGGCTTACCCCGTTTCCTCGCTCAACAAAAGTGAAGAAAAACTAAATATTCACTTTTTGTTTTTGAACCTGCCATCGCTAACTGTGCACAATGTCAGAAGCTGATCATAAACAAGGCAGCATGGCTAATTATGCGCAGCTTGTCCGCTGATCATGAACATAGTAATCGTGAATTAACCGGCATCGCTAACTGTGCACAGAGTGTCTGGTGCTTGTTGTAAACAAACAGAGATCGCTAAGTGAACACCTCCTGCAGCACATACACACTGTACTGCTACAGAGCTAGCTGTTAGCCTGTTAGCACATACACACTGTACTGCTACAGAGCTAGCTGTTAGCCTGTTAGCAATTTGCAGACTGGACGCTAAGGGGTTAACATCCCCTCCGGCTCTGCAGTTGGGAGGGACTGCTGCAGGAGGAATGTGCCGCTTCGACTCGTTCTTACTCTTCTTAAGGAGCCACCGGCCCCCGCGGCTTAGTATTCAGTTTTGATATATTTGTTTTTTCAGCGCTTTGTCTTTTATTTTTATAGCATTGTTCTATGTGAGTGATAAGTGGTGATTAACATGGACTATATCTGTACATCTATAGTAATATCTATACATTGTTCTTCAGGAAAATCCTCCATAATATACCTTTAATCTCACACCGGTTTGCTCTTCACTATGTGTGCTATAGACATGTACAATGAATTAAAAGAGCTCCAGACAAAACAGATAAAACACACATAGTAGCTTAACGTTTCACAGCACAACAAGTATCAAACTAATGTTACCTTTTTGGAAAAATATAATTATTTTTTGTTTTTTATTGGTGGTTGTTTTCCCTCTCTTTCGCTTGCTGTAGGTCACAGTGTACCCACTTTAATTATTTATCATTATATTGATGGTTTCTATTGTTCTTTTGCTTTTAGTGAATAAAAACAACCAGATTAGGTCCACCTCTGTGTAGCTGGGCAGACAAAAAGCATAAATATAGCAATGGAATTAAGCATATACACGTGTATGTATTTATTTATGCATGACCTAACCACAAACAGTAATTGAGCATAACAATACACTCACTTTGGTCTTATTTAAAATGGGCCAAACTGATTACTGTTATTACAGTGCAATGGTGCTTAGTTTAGTGGAGCTGGCCTCAACTCATTTGAAGTACACACACACACACACATAGACACACACACAGAAAGAGAAAGAGAGATGAAAATAAACACAATCAGCTCTGGCTGTCATCAATCTATCATTACTTTGTTACTGTGTTTTAATAGGCTGAATGGGTGGATGAATGGAAAGAAGAGATGAAAGCAGGGAAACACGGAGAGAAGAAAATTAGGGGGAGAAAATGTTCACATCCTTTCTAAGTGTGTGTGTGTGTTCATATCTGTCTATAGTCTGATAATCTGAACATGACTAGTTCCAGCGTATCGGCCCTGAGCCTCAGATTAAAGCCGTCTATCATCTAAAACCTGTTGGCAACCACAATAACCTTCCACAAACAAGTCTTGGAATTATAATAATGCACAAATGCACTCAGCTGACCCGGTGCGGATGAGGTATACTTATTTGAGTGCTTCTTCGTGTGTGTGTGTGTGTGTGTGTTCTTGTGCTTCCTACATAGTGAGGACCAGGACACTTTGTTAACCAACAGAGTGAGGACAGTTTTGCAAAGTGAGGACATATTTAATAATAATAATAACCATTAACCAATAATGTAATAACCATTAATTAACAAGTAATAAGGCCCTTGTAAGTCCTTACAAGATGCTTATTCACATTATTGTGTGTTTATAAGCTTATATAAGTGTTAATAATGGCAATACAAACACCCATGACCCACCCATTATGTCTTTGCCATGCCTTTATTAATCATATTTTGTTTACTTATTGATATTAAAATATACTTTATTGCTCATCTATTATAAGTTAACTATGCTTTTTGCAACTACTGGATCTAAAGCGAGAACAATGCCTTATGACTTGTTAATTAATGGTTATTAAGGACCTTATTATAAAGCTTTACCCAAGGTTTTTATATTTAACGAAAACGAAACGAAATAACGCAAACTAGAATTGAAAAAACATTTTCGTTAACTGAAATTGAAACTAAAACTGATGAAAAGTCCAAAACTATTACAACTTTGCAAGCGAATTCACTGTTCCAGTCAGGGTCCTCACAAAGACAGAAGGACAAGAATGTGTGTGTGTGTGTATGTGTGTGTGTTTGCTTTACAAAGAGCCTCCCAGCATCCCTGTAATGTCACTCAGCACCCTGGGTGTGGCTGATAACAGGTGTGTTTGTGTGTACCTGTGCGTGTCTACAAAGGTGCAGATGGGCAGGTAGAACAGGTCAGTCATATGGCCAGTGCTCAGCCACAGGGTGTGTGTGTGTGTGTGGCAGGCAGGAACACAAAGAGACAAGTGGCACACAGCCAAGTGTGTGGGTGTGTGTGTGTGTGTGTGTGTGTGTGAGCGTTTGGTACAGAACCAGCCGGAGGGGATGGGGCAGGTAGCATACCGTACATGTTCACCTCTTTTCTCTCTATCTCTCACTATGACTGTTACTCTTGCACTGCAAAAATTCTGTCTTAAAGAGAAACTCATGACTGTAGAAACCTTTTTGGGTTAATAATTCTGTCATTAATTCGCTTTTGTTTCTGCCAATGTCCACTTCCTCTATCTGTTGCACACCGTAACACTCATGCATTTCTCTCATTCACTCACAAAAGACATGTTTCCTTTAGGGCAAGGGTCTCAAACTTGCGACCCGCAGGCCAATTGCGGCCCTCGTGATGATATTTTGTGGCCCCCACCTTGATATGAAAGTTTAATGTGAGTTTTATATGAATGGCACTTTACCGTGTTGTGTGTGGAAGGTCCCTTTAGTTACTTTTTTTGTAATTTTGTGTCTTTTTTTTTGTAATTTTGAGTCTTTTTAATAATAATAATTTTGTGTCTTTTTTTGGTAATTCTGTCTTTTTTTGTAATTTTGTGTATATTTTGGTAATCTTGTGTCTTTTGGGGTAATTTTGGTAATTCTGTGTCTTTTTTAAATAATTTTGTGTCTTATTTAAGTAATTTGGTTTTCTTCTGTCACTTTGTGTCTTTTTTTTCATAATTTTGTGTCTTTTAAAAAAAAAATATTTAGTGTCTTTTTTGGTAAGTCCGTGTCTTTTTTTGGCAATTTTGTGTCTTTTTTTTTTATCATTTTGTGTCTTTTTTGGGTCATTTTGTGTCTTTTTTTAGTAATTTTGTGTCTTTTTTTGGTCATTTTGTTTCTTTTTTTAAGTGATTTAGTTTTCTTCTTTAATTTTTGTCTTTTTTTTTTGGAATTTTGTGTCTTTTTTTGGAATTTTGATACTGCCTCCAGCGTAATTTGAGTCTGCTTTAGGGGGAATTGCTAAATATAGCAACAAAGTCGCTAAGTTGGCAACACTGCTTCGCTTGCTTTTCCAAATGGCGCGTGTTGTTGTTGTGTAGAGTACTACATCACATCCTGCTTAGCTATCTATCCAATCAGTAACCAGGCTTTTTTCAGAAAAGAAAAACGACCCTGCTCGTATTCAAATTAGTGGAGTTTCGGCGAGTGAGACCTGCTTCATTCCGAGTATTGAGCGGTAATGGAAACAGCCCTAAAAGTGGACTGGCAATGGTCAGCAGGTGTTTTTTTTTCTTTTTTCTTTGGCCACAGAACTGTCTGGCTGGAGTTTTAGTACGGAAAATCCAACTTTGCATTCTAGTGAGTCTCTATCGCTGTCAGCTTTAGTCCTTTTTCTTAATGGGCTGTTTCTGTGTCTGCTTGCGTTCACAAGTCTGTGCTTGATTCTAGAAATATGACTCTGCTTTGAAGTGGTTTGGGGCGTTAGTAGAATATGTGTGCATGATTAAGAATGGTTTACTTGTAGGTGGTGTCCAACCAAATGGTAGTGGGCAAAAATGCCAAGGCTGTTTTTTTTGTCCCAGTCCATCCCTGTTCACTGCTTATATCCTTATATCGCCCATAAAGTTAGAATAATTTTGTTTTCAGACACGATTCTCTGTTAATTGTGGTTTCATTTTCATTGTGACATGGTTGGGAGAGATTGATTAATAAAGCTTAAATTTTTACTATTAATATTACTTACTTTTTATGATTACTTAAAAAATACACAAAATGGCCAAAAAAAACAACACAAAATGACCAAAAAAAAGACACAAAATGACTGAAAAAACCCCCCCAGTAAATTACTTAAAAAAAGACACAAAATGGCCAAAAAAAGACACAAAATGACTGAAAAAAACCCACTAAATTACTTTTAAAAAAGACACAAAATGACCAAAAAAAGACACAAAATGACTGAAAAAAACCCAGTAAATTACTTTAAAAAAAGACACAAAATGACCAAAAAAAGACACAAGACGACCCAAAAAATACACAAAATTACTCAAAATTATTAGAAAAAGACACAACATTACCAAAAACAAAACAAACTAAAATAGTGAAAATGTCCTTCGTTTTGTGAGAAGATATAGACTTTATCTGTCGAGAATAAATCACATTTCATCGAAAGAGGTAAAACATATTTTATTCCAACTTTGTGGTTGATTGTGTAATATGTATAAACTCATTGGTACAACAGTTAAACACTAGAGGCCTTTTGGCTTTGTAAAACTTTTTTTTCCCAATTCTAATAATAACATATGGTAATTAAATGCTCTTAAAACAATGTTCAAGACAATTCATTTTATTTATGGCTTTGTTTACCAGCTTGTTGTGTTTGATGTCAGTGTTAAAGGTTTGTTTGTTCGCACCTACGTCCAACTCCGAATGTCTAAATGATTTAATGAGATTGACCTTTTTTACAGTGCTACATCTCTCTCTCTCTCTCTCTCTCTCTCTCTCTCTCTCTCTCTCTCTCTCTCTCTCTCTCTCTCTCTCTCTCTCTCTCTCTCTCTCGTATCCTCCCTGACCCAGAAAGAGAAAAAGCCGCCTCATCAGGTTCACCCTCCACCTGTAAGTCAAAAATAGAGCTTGTTGAAAAGACAAATACTCACATTGCTTAAAGGAATAAAGAAGAATACGCTCCTTTAACAGCGACCTACAACTAACTTTTGTCAAGCAGCCATTGGGGTCAGTGGATTCAGAGCTTCACCACCTCAGTTCTTAGCAGAAGAAGCAGTTAGAAGGATAGAAAATACTGATGACAGCATCTTGACACAGGTTAACCAGGACCCGACTGGAGTTTGGGGCTGTTTTGTCGGTTTTTGACTCCTTTTCATTCTGCCTGTATAAACAACAACCTCACCTGATTATTATTTTTTTCATTTTGACTTACTGGATCAACATTTTCAACACAAAAAACACACAAAAACACACCAAAAACACACACAAAATTACAAAAACACACATAAAAAACACACTGAAAATACATACATTTTCTTTACAAAAACCACGCAAAAAATTACAAAAACACACATAAAAAACACACACAAAAAACCACACAAAATTCAAAAGCACAAATGAAAATCACTTTCTTTTTTTTTCTTTTTTTACAAAAAAAACACTCTTAAAACACACAGAAAACACATACATTTTCTTAAAAAAACACGAAAAAAAACACACAAAAAAATCACTTTTTTTTACAAAAAACCCCACATAAAAACACACAAAAACACACCGAAAAAGCATACATTTTCTTTACAAAAAACACGCAAAAAATTACAAAAAACACATTAAAAAAACACACACAAAATTACACAAAAAGCATAAAAATGACATTTTTTTTTTACAAAAAAAAACCCACTTAAAACACACAAAAACACACCGAAAACACATAGATTTTCTTTACCAAAACCACACAAAAAATTACAAAAAGCAAAACAAAAAACACACATAAAACACACAAAAAACCCACACAAAAATTGAAAAAAGTCACACAAAAAAAACATTAAAGACAAAATATTGCATTAAAAATGCTGAATGCAAACTGCAAAAACGTACACTTGGTCGAGGTGGGTTATTTTTTTTTACCTTTGCTGAAAAAGGGTTGATGCACTAAATTGGACATTTTTTACAATTCTTGTGAAATAAGTGATCAAAGAAATTCAATGTTCAAATTCAATTCTTATGAGGCTTTTGACAGTTAATTGTTTAGCAATTTGTCTTTAAATTTGGCCATTGTCAAACAGTATTTGGACAATAATGAGACTAATTCACTTCCTTTCAGCAGCTCCTGACGGCAGGATGAGGCCGTTTTTTCTCCTTCAGGTTGGACCATCTGACTCCTCCTGCAGCTGTTGGGAAAATAAAAGTAAATCTATCATGTGTGACACATTCACACGTTTCTGTCTGATCACACGGCGTTCAGCAGACATCAGAAAGCTGGACCTGGCTGAGTGGGCGGGGCCTCGCTGTTGTCTGCGTCCACCATGAAGTAGACACAACACACTGAATAACTCACCCTATACACACACACACACACACTAGTTTAGTCTCCCCCTGCGGCATGCAACAAAGGTGTTCAGTCATGTGAAACCTGAGCCTGAAACCGCAGGTTGACCTCTGACATTTCACACACACACACACACACACACACACACACACATATGAACCCACAGGAGGGGGAGGGTGGAAGTGTTAGTGTGTGTGTGTGTGTGTGTGTGTCTGTGTCTGTGTGTGTGTGTGTGTGTGTGTGTGCGTGTGTGTGTGCGTGTGTGTGTGCGTGTGTGTACATGTGTGTGTTTACGTGTGTGTGTGTGTGTGTGTGTGTGTGTGTGTGTGCGTGTACATGTGTGTGTGTACATGTGTGTGTTTACATGTGTGTGTGTGTGTGTGCATGTGTGTTTACGTGTGTGTGTGTGTGTGCGTGTGTGCGTAAGTGTGTTTGTGTGTGTGTGTACGTGTGTGTCTGTACGTGTGTGTGTGTACATGTGTGTGTGTGTGTGTGTGTCTGTCTGTCTGTCTGTCCGTGTGTGTGCATGTGTGTGTGTGTGTGTGTGTGTGTGTGTGTGTGTGTGCGTGTGTGCATAAGTGTGTTTGTGTGTGTGTGCATGTGTGTGTGGATGTGTGTACGTGTGTGTCTGTACGTGTGTCTGTGTACATGTGTGTGTGTGTGTGTGTGTATGTGTGTGTGTGTGTGTGTACGTGTGTGTGTGTGTGTGTGTGGGTGTACGTGTGTGTGTGTGTGTGTCTGTACGTGTGTCTGTGTACATGTGTGTGTGTGTGTGTAGACATGCAGAAGGGTCACAGAAACATATACACATTGGGTTCCAGACATAACAACCTCACACACAGTGTCCCCTTATCCACATGTGTGTGTGTCTTTATCTGTCTTTCCCACACACACACACACACACACACACACACACACACACACACATTTATACATGTTGAGCTCATGCACTGTACTATCTCTCTCTCTCACACACACACACACACACACTCACACACACCAGACACACACTTTTCCGGCTAAGGTGACCGAACCTCCTCATCTGTGTAGCTGCAATTAACCTCCATAACCTCCTTTTGCATGTGTGTTGCAGAGTTTGTCTCCTGAACTTGGTTACACAAGACAGGCATGAGTCTCCAGGGCATGTCACACACACACACACACACACACACACACACACACACACACATACACACACACACACACACACACATACCCTTACACATGCACAGTGATAATCCATGCCTTTCCTCGACATCCTTTTATCCAGCTCAGGCCCCAGGGATTTTCCGTTGGCCCGGCCAGGCCGAGAGGCCTCTTTCTGGGGTCAGAGATCAGAGCGATGCCCTCCCTGACCCTGGAGGATCCAAGCACGGTAACAGCCGTCTGCCGGCGCTGCGCTGGGAGGCCACGGGGTCACAACGCAGTCATGGAGGATGATATAACACAGACCATCGTCTTGTAGAGTTGATGAGTGAGACTTTTTTTTTTTTCTCCATCATTCAACCACAGTGGAGAAAAGCAGGTTATCAGGCTTTAACGTGGCTTAACCCTCTGGAGTCCATCTATTTATTGCATTTATTTATTGTACTGAAAATCCAACTTTGCATTCTACTGAGTGTCTATAGCTGTCAACTTTAGCTTTTAGACTCTGGAGTCTATCTATTTATTGAAAATACACATGTTTTATTTACAGTAATTATAAAGATAATTTTATTTATATATGATATGTAGACAAGCTGAGAAAGCCAGTTAAAGTTCAATCATAGGAGCTTTCACAGTGTGCCATTTATGTTTCTAGACCATTTTTAAAATGTGAATTTTCTTTCTACAATGAAAACTATTACTATTTTTAATTTACATGCAAATAGACTGTTTTGTAGTTTTATTATTTATATTTTTTTCTGCTGTTTTTGTGTGTATCAATGGTAAGAAAAAATGGTTAATTTCCAAAGACACCTGTGTCTTTTGTTTGTATTTTGGTTCCTGGCAGCTTTATACTTTGCTAATTAAAATAAAATGAAAAATCTGACTGAAGATTGTGTGGAGAAAAAGGAGCCATGCATGTGATGTATGAATGACCAAAAAAGACACTAAATTACAAAAGAAAGACACAAAATGACAGAAAAAAACTAAATTACTTTTTTTTTAAAAAGACACAAAATGACCAGAAAAAGACACAAAATGACAGAAAAAGACACAAAATGACAGAAAAAGACACAAAATGACCAGAAAAAGACACAAAATGACAGAAAAAGACACAAAATTACAAAAGAAACACACAAAATGACAGAAAAAATACTAAATTACCTTAAAAAAAGACACAAAATGACCAAAAAAGACACAAAATTACATAAAGGACACAAAATGACTGAAAAAACTACTAAATTACTTTAAAAAGACACAAAATGACAAAAAAAAAGACAAAATTAATATAAAAAAAGACAAAAAATGACAAAAAAAGACAAAATTACTATAAAAAAAGGACACAAAATGACCAAAAAAATAAACAAAATCACAAAAAAGACACAAAATGACTGGAAAAAACCTAAATTACTTTAAAAAAGAAACAACAACAAAATGGTACATTTCCATAGAAACCTGTGTCTTTTGTTTGTATTTTGGGTTCCTGGCAGCTTTATACTTTGTTAATTAAAATAAAAATAAAAATCTGACTGATAGCCAAGTGTGTGTGGAGAAAAAGGAGCCATGCATGTGATGTAAGGACAGACTGAAAGATGCTAAACAGAGACAGAAATTAATGCAGAGGAAGTTGACAAATTTGAACCAAAACCTCCTGGACTTCAGAGGTTTAATGGCCTCTTTGCTTCCCGTGTTGCAGCAGTGAAACCAGACGGATGACCGACAGATAACACAGTCCTTGAAGTGGCAAACACAAGATCATAAACTGTTAATAAGCACAGTGCGGTTGTCTGATAATTGTTTTAATTTGAGCAGGAAGTCATAAAAACAATGATAAGCTCATGTATGGGACAACTGTAAAGTTCATGACACACTTAAATTTAATTTTCTGACATTTGTCTGAAGATTTTATTGTAATCGAGTCTTTAAAACTGCATGTAAAACGTGTGCAGCACCTTGAAGGATATCAGTTTAATATTAAATGATCATAAAAAGCTTGGATATTGTCCAGTTAGTGTGACATTTAAAGATTTAAATAAAATTTTAATTTGAAGTAACACTGTGAAAGATGTTCATCTATTAACAACCACGTACACCAGGGGTCTCAAACTCGCGGCCCGCGGGCCAATTGCGGCCCTCGTGACGATAATTTTTGGCCCCCACCTTGATATGAAAGTTTAATGTGAGTTTTATATGAATGGCATTTTACCGTGTTGTGTGTGGAAGGTTTCACTTGTTTCTATGACGACGTTAATAAAAAGAATAATAATAATGGTAATTTTGTGTCTTTTTAAAATAATTTTGTCTTTTTTTGGTAATTTGTGTGTCTTTTTTTTTGTAATTTTGTGACTTTTTCTAATAATTTTGTGTCTTTTTAGTAATTTTGGGTCATTTTGTGTCTTTTTAAAGTAATTTATTGTTTTTTTTCAGTAATTTTGTGTCTTTTTTTTTAGTAATTTTGTCTTTTTTTGGTCATTTTGTGTCTTTCTTTGGTCATTTTGTGTCTTTTTAAAGTAATTTAGTTTTTTTCAGTCATTTTGTGTCTTTTTTTTGTTATTTTGTGTATTTTTCTAATAATGTTGTGTCTTTTTTTTTAGTAATTAAGTGTTTTTTCAGTTATTTTGTGTCTTTTTTCTTTTCTTTTTTTTTAGTAATTTTTCGTCTTTTTTAGTCATTTTGATACTGCCCCCAGGTATTTTTGAGTTTGAGACCCCTGCTCTAAGCATCTTTCTAAAAGTGAAATGTTGAATTATGCCACTTCAATGACATTTCTTTAGAAATTTAATTCAAATCCGCCTTGCAGTTGCACAATCACTGGTCCAACTGATAATATTGTCACAATCTCCAGTTCTATTTGAATCAGTATTAGGAACACCCAACCCCACAGAACCCACACATGCTCACACACACATGCACACAGCTAAGCTGAGGGATAAGAGGTCAAAGTCTATTGATAGCCCTTCAGTGCAGGAATGCAGGTGTAGAAAATGCAAGTCAAACAGAGCAGTGGCAGGTGTGGAGATCTGTGTCCATGTGTCCGTTACTCTCCCCCGCCAACTTCGTCATATTCATGTTGTGACATACGTTAGGAGCTGGATGTGCTCAGGGTTTTGTAACTGAGAATGTCAGGGGTTGAGGAAGCCGGGGGGAGGGGGGAGGGGCGGGCTGTCTGGCCCTGTGCGGGGTCAAAAGGTCATGGAGGAGGCTTAGAAGAAGAAAAGCGCCCTCCCTCCCCCTTTTCTTCTCTTTTCATTCCTTCATTCTTTCACTCCACCCTGAACTCGGTCTGAAGTTCAAATTCATTGTCAAAGTGAATGAATGAAAGAATGAATGAACGGGGGGATGGGGGGATGGGGGAGGGTCAGCGGAGGAGCACAACCAGCAACATGTGTCAAATGTGCATGCTCTGTCTACGTCAGGGGTCTCAAACTCTGATTACCTGGGGGCCGCTGGAGGCAGTATCACAATGACCAAAAAAAGAAACAAAATGAACCAAAAAAGACACAAAATTACTAAAAAAAGACACAAAATTATTTAAAAAAAGACACAAAATGAACCAAAAGGATACAAAATTACTAAAGAAGACACAAAATGACCAAAAAAGACACAAAACTACTAAAAAACACACAAAATTATTAAAAAAGACACGAAATGACCAAAAAAAGACACAAAATGACCAAAAAAAGACACAAAATTACCAAAAAATACAGAGAATTACCAAAAAAGACACAAAATTATTTAAAAAAAGACACAAAATGACCCAAAAAGGATACAAAACTACTGAAAAAGACACAAAATTATTTAAAAAGACACGAAATGACCAAAAAATACACAGAATTGCCAAAAAAGACACAAAATTATAAAAAAAGACACAAAATAAACCAAAAAGGACACAAAATCACTAAAAAAGACACAAAATGACCAAAAAAGACACAAAATTATTTTAAAAAAAAAACCAAAATTACTGAAAAAGACACAAAATTACTAAAAAAAATCACAAAATTATTAAAAAAGACACAAAATGACCAAAAAAATACACAGAATTACCAAAAAAGACACAAAATTACTAAAAAAGACACAAAATGACCAAAAAAGACGCAAAATTATTTTTAAAAAAGACACAAAATTATTAAAAAAGACACAAAATGACCAAAAAAGACACAAAATTATTTTAAAAAAGACACAAAATTATTTAAAAAGACACAAAATTATTAAAAAAAGACACAAAATGATTTTAAAAAAGACACAAAATGATTTTAAAAAAGACACAAAATTACAAAAAAAATTAAGGGGACCTTCCACACACAACACGGTAAACAACACAATTGGCCCGCAGGCCGCGAGTTTGAGACCCATGCTGCAGAGTTTGAGGGCAGAACACAAGATTAAATAACTTCTTAGCACAGATATGTTTTGCAGTAGAGTAGTCTAAACAGTCTGTGTGGCTGCACCATGACATAACATGAACGAGGTCAGATAAAGAATGGAGCAATAAACACGTGAACTCTGACCTTTCACCTCCTGACTCCCTTTCACAACACACGACTGTAACACTAACAGCAATTCTGCATGTTTTTGCAGGATTAAGACATTCTGCAGTATTTAAACAGTTTTCAAGCTTATGAAATGAAAAAAATCCCCCAGTAAAATCAATACTCATATCAAAACAAAGCTGGCAGTAATAGCCTGACTTGGTGAAAAACGCTGCCTGCTATGTTTTAACAGCAGAGCTTCGGCTGCTCGTGACAGAGGAGCATGATGTAAGCTTAAGACGGTCCCACCTGTGGCTTGGTTTGCTTTGTCGTTCCATTTATGACTAATGGTTTTGGAATGTGGGAACTTTGCAGTCACATTTTTGCACCGTGCATGTAGTTTTAGCCATGGATCAAAAATATTTTGTTGTCATCCAAAATGTCCGGTGTTAAAGGGGAACCCGTGCTTTTCCTTTTTTCCTGTCCTATATACTATATATGATGTTACGATGTCATATGGTTATATTAAACATGTCCCAAACTCACATCAAAAAAGACACAAAATTACAAAAAAGACACAAAATTACAGAAAAAAAACTAAATTACTTAAAAAAGAAACAATATGACCAAAAAGACACAGAATTACAAAAAAAAAAGACACAAAATTATTTAAAAAAAGACACAAAATGACCAAAAAAGACACAAAATGACCAAAAAATTACTAAAAAAAAGACACAAAATTATCAAAAAAGACACAAAATTACCCCAAAAAGACAAAAAATTATCTAAAAAAAAGACACCTTTTTCCAGTCCTATATCCTATATATGATGTGAGCATGTCATATGGTTATATTAAACATGTCCCAAACTCACATCAGCTCATGCCAGGTTTCTGCTTCAGGGCATGCTACTGCAGTACATTACATACAATGCTACATAGAGCTACATGCTAACGTCAGGAAAACGGAAGCGTGTCTATGTTCCCCTCTTTGTATGAGAATGGGGAACATAGGACCCTTTTGGGGAAAAGCGAGGGAAAAGGGTCTTATGTTCCCCAGTCTCATACATAGACACATACAATGCTACATTTAGCTACATGCTAACATCAGGAAAACGGGTACTTTGCAGTTCATTTTTTGGCTTTTTAAATAGGGTTAGGGTTAAGGTTAGGCCTATTTGCCAGGTCATTTGGCAGTAATGGTGGAAAAAGTAACAGACTGGGGAATGTAGGACCATTTTTCCCCGCTTTTCCCAAAAAGGGTCCCCGATCTCATACAAAGAGGGTTGAAAATGGTACCATTGGGAATTCATTCACACACCGATCAACGTAGAGAATTGGGGAGCAATTTGGGGTTCAGTATCTTGCTCAAGGATACTTCAACATGTAGGCTGCCATGGTCGGGGATCGAACCACCAACCTTCCAGTTACTGGACAAAAGCTCTACCAACTGAGCCACAGCCACCCCAGTTGTGCGCATTCATAGTTTTTTTTTTATCTCATAATAAAAAAATAACTTAACTGTTTTCCAGTCTGTAACCCTGAAAGAACATTGTTCAAGTTCCAAGAAGTTTGCAGATTTTTTTGGCCTCTTTCTGTGTGGTGCGTCATGCTTGTTTTGACCTCTTTTTTTTTATCCAATGCAACCATGAATTGATATCAGGTCAGAGATAAACTTTATTTTCACCTCCTCCAGGGATCGCCTAGTTTCATCCTGCGGTTCTTAAGTCAGCGCCTTAAACTGTAACTCCTACACAGGAGCGTTAAGTGTGTTGTGGTCAAAGCCGGTCAATGTCCATGCATTATTCTTTTACTGGGTTTGATTGCATTTTTTCCACAAGCTGGACTGGCCTTGTGGCCATTATATGTGCTAAGTAATGTTCAATGATTGTCCATTACAGTAAGAGCCATTTACTTTGCAGCTGGTTCCTATAGACCGCAGTGGTCAGCGCGTATTAAACCGCTCGATACGTATAGAAGTAGCTACTCCTCTGTACGGCTGACAGGGGTCGGTCAAGACGCAATGCACTTCTGAGGCGTAGCACAGTATGTACACAGATACCAAAGTACACTCAGTAAAAGAAAGACAGACAAAACACACACACACACACACACACACACACATACATTCCTTTCCTTTATCTGGGCTCCATTGGAACAGTGTTGCGCCAAGGCCATACAGTGACAAAAGCAGTGTGAAAACATGCTTTCTCTTTGGAGAATCTTTTATTGTTTAAACCCTGCAGGCCAAAGACAAATCCATGGGAGTTTATGGGGGACTGCAGGTCATGGTTGTATAGATTTTATAACGGTGACAAATGCATTATGCTTTTCACATAAACTAGCACAGGAGAGCCCCAGTAAAGCAGAAAAGGCCTGAATGCTTCACGGGTTTATAACACAATGAATTTATCACAGAAAGAGAGAGAGGGAAAGAGGCAGAGAGAGAGAGAGAGAGAGAGAGAGAGAGAGAGAGGGAGGAAGTGAAAAAAATATGGTGCTGATTTGTTTTATTTGCCAGGCGGTGCTGCTGGTGGCTAGTCGCATTGTTTAACAGAGAGTAAAAAGGAAACTGCTGCCACTTGTGGGTCCTGAGGTGGGAAATAAAGTCTTCCAGTCCTCACATGCCCAACACACATGAACCTCTTGCAACATTGAAGTCAATGGCTTCACAGATTAAAATTAAAATTCTTTATTGAGCATGATAGTGTTTTGAAAGTTAAAAAAGATTCAAAATCACATTTTAAAAAAACAAAAAAAAGACACAAAATGACAAAAAAAGACACAAAATGACTAAAAAAAGACACAAAATGACCAAAAAAAGACACAAAATGACCAAAAAAAGACACAAAATGACTAATAAATACACAAAATGAGAAGACAGAATGACCAAAAACACCCACAGAAGACACAAAATAACTAAAAAATACACAACAGACACAAAATGAACAAAAAAAGACACAAAATGACAAAGAAAGACACAAAATAACTAAAAAAAAGACACAACAGACACAAAAAGACACAAATGACCAAAAGAAGACACAAAATGACTAGAAAAAGACACAGAATGACTAAAAAAAGACACAAAATGACCAAAAGAAGACACAAAATTACTAAAAAAGACACAAAATTACTAAAAAAGACACAAAATGAGAAGACAGAATGACCAAAAACACCCACAGAAGACACAAAATAACTCAAAAAGACACAACAACAGACACAAAATGACAAAGAAAGACACAAAATTATTAAAAAAGACACAACAACAGACACAAAAAGACACAAATGACCAAAAAAAGACTCAAAATAACTTACGAACACATGAAAAGACATGAAAAGGATTCAAAAATGGACAAAATAGCCCAAGACTCCATAGAGTAAATAAAGTCTTACAGTCCTCACATCAACACACATGAACCTCTTGCAACATTGAAGTCAATGGGCACTAAAGGAAGCTTCACAGATTAAGTTGCATCCATAAAAAGTCATTTGAATTTGTGACCTTTCGCAGCCTTTATTCTTGCAGGGAAACTTTGCATCCAATCTCATTTCCGTGTACTGTCACTGAGTGGAAATGCCCTTTGGGGAGAACACACAACAAATCTCATAGAGAGACTGAACCTGTTTGTTATACTTGAATTCTGTTCTTTTATTACAGGTCTTCCCTTTGAAGTGAGAACAGAAGTGTCTTCAAAATTACTTTGTACAAAAAGTCAGCCAACAAAGTGGAACTAACCAATTCAGACAAGTGCTGGAGAAAATGAGTCCCACCAAGGCATGCTCATATATTTGGGACAAATAGAATTTATATCAAAACCTGAAACTCCAACATAGAACATTAAGATTAACCCTCTGGAGTCCAAAATCTCCAAATAATCCAGACTTGTTGCCTCCATCCAGACTAGAAAACAAAGCAGCGTGGAGCCCTACTGTAAATTTACCTCTAAAGTTCTGGCTGTAAACTCCATGAGGCCAGTTTCAGTTTGATGATGATATACCAAGTAAAACTGGAGACAAGCTCAAATAGATTTAGTATCAAATGATAGAACTGGATGGAACCCTCTTATATGGTAGATTTGACACCTTTGGTCACATTTGACACATTTCAAATTCTTTATTGAGCATGATAGTGTTTTGAAAGTAAAAAAAAAAAGATTCAAAATCACATTAAAAAAAAAGGCACAAAATGACTAAAAAAAGACACAAAATGACAAAAAAAAACACAAAATGAGAAGACAGAATGACCAAAAACACCCACAGAAGACACAAAATAACTAAAAAAGACACAACAACAGACACAAAATGACCAAAAAATGACACAAAATGACTTACAAAGACATAACTGTAATTCTCAAGCAACTTTGCTACATTGATTCCAATGTCAAAAATGCACTGAATGCATGGAAAAACAAATAAGTAACACAATAATGTGCAGTATTCCTCTCCGACTGCCACTTGCAAAATCAGCAGATAACATGTCATCTCAAGTTGTAGATTGTTCTGTTTCATGAACATGTGTGACCAGTGAGTGACTGAAGATTTTGGACACACGTGAGATCTGTCTCTCTAACAAATCCAACATTCTGTAGTTCTAATTTTTTGAAGCAATTATTGATGCTAAAGCAATATTATATCATGTTTCTTTGTGGTATGTGTGATTGCTTTAATTTATGAGAGTCCCTGCATGGATGGGTTATCAAACACACCTGCCAGACAAAAAGTTGTGATTTTTCACTTTTTCTCGTAAATCTACGACTTTTTTCACACAGATTTGCCACTTTAACCTAATAAATTTGCAACCTTAGTTGAAAAAAAGTTGCTTTTTTTTCCACTTTTTTTCTCATAAATCTGCAACTTTTTTCTTGCAGATCTGCCACTGTAAAAGTCTTAAATCTGCAACTTTTTTTTCTTGTAGATTTGCCACTTTAATCTAGTAAATTTACAACTTTAGTTGCAAAAAAGTTGATTTTTTCCAACTTTTTTCTCATAAATCTGCAACTTTTTTCTTGCAGATTTGCCACTTTAAATCTCTTAAATCTGCGTCTTTTGTTCTTGTAGATTTGCCACTTTAATCTAGTAAATTATATTTTTATTTTCATTCATATTTGGCCCAAATATGCCGTCATAGTCAAGTTCTCTTCGTACAAGTCACTGAAGAATAACTCTGTTTGTACGACTGTTTCTTGAAGTTTTTTTTTCTAAAGTTTTCAGTTTTTACATTGGAGGTCAAGGTGAATAAAGTTAATATTATTATATTATTATCATACAGATTGGTCAGATGTCATGGTGTCACTGTCTGTGACGTAGCCTGATCTTTGCTGATTAGCTGGAAGAAATCCATGTGGTTCTACGACCAAACAGAGAAACATGGGGACCTCATTGATATCCACTGAAGTTACCAAATATAGTTCTTCGCCTGATAAAGGGTTAAATCCAATGAAAAGTGTGGATGTCACAAAATATTGTGCATTTTTAGATCTCTTTCAAGCTAAATGATGGAGCCTTGTATCCTTTTTAATGATTGCACCCTTCCATGAAATGGCATAGATTTGAATGTTAAATCGTGTCCCCTTATAGCAGGTGTATTAATGCCTTGTGAGGACACTTGATGAGTGTGTGTGAACTAACAGAAGGGTGTGGTGGTTGGAGGACACAGTGCTGATTGATCCCGACAGCTTCATGAGACTCTGTGCCTACTGAGCAAACACAAGGACATAATGATATTTACTTAAAGTACACTCTGTGAAAGGAGGAGCGTATACACATATATACTGTATACTGCACAAGTGTGTGTGTGTGTGTGTGTGTGTGTGTGTGTGTGTGTGTGTGTGACATAGGGAACAGCCATTATCAGCAGCAGATACTGTACTGCACTGTACTTTAAAGGAGTGACATGCATAGTGCACATATGTGCTTTGAGATAGCATGCAATCTAGGTGAAAATGGTGTGATGCACGCACACACACACACACACACACACACATTCTTGTACTTCTATCATTGTGAGGGCCCTCATTGTAATAGTGAATTCCCTTGCAAGGCTATAATAGTTTTGGATTTTTCATTAGTTTTAGTCTTAATTTCGTTGTGAATTTTTGTTTTCAAATTAGTTAGTTAGTTAGTTTTAATTTTGTTTCAGTTGAGTTTTTACTAGTTTTAGAGTTAGTTTTAGTTTTTTGTAATGGGGTATTTGTTGGGTGGGAGATTAAAAGAGGTCACAGTAAATTTTGCCTTTATTTCCTTTGTCTTATCCATCTTCATTATGTATGAAAAAAGTTGACAAAGATGAAAACAAAGGACATTTTCACTATAATTTTAGCTTGTAACCACAAAATACAGTGTCACTTAATTATCTTTTTTTTTTGTAACCTGAACCCTTAAAACAAAGTCTTGAATCTAAAAAAAACAATGTTGTCTCTTTGCAAAAATGTCCTCACTCTGTTGGTTAAAAAAGTGTCCTGGTCCTCACTATGTAGGAAATACAAGAACACACACACACACACACACACACACACACGTACAGGCATGCACTAAAAGCAGCTGGGCAGTCTCGCCCAACAGGTAGGATGACGCTGCAGACATGCAGGTGTCAGGTGTTTTAGAAGTTTTATAGCATTTGCATATCCACCTGTTCAGCCCACACACACACACACATACACACACACACACACACACAGATAGTCATAAAGTACATATAGTACAGGGCCAAAGGCTAGGGTGAGGCTGGGGGTGGAGGGCTGAGTTCATTAGGTTCAAGCAACTTTGCAAGACACTAAGGCCTCATTAGAGAAAGCATGTAAAGAATACGCCCTGCACAGGTCAACACACACACACACACACACACACGCACACGCACACACACACACACATATAGACACATACTTAGGACGGAAGAACCCTCTGAACTACATGTCTTTAGTTAAGAGTTATTTTATTGACAATGTAATGATGCAATTTTCTGTTATGCAACAGTTTATTGTTGCACACCTTGTAACATTTTATCCTTAATATTTAGTATTTGATCGGGATTACAAATGATTAGTAAAATAAACATTATTTGGACATCTATTGTAAATGCTTGTAATAATTGGGACTATTAGCCATTTAATAAGGTGCTATAATTATCAGTTCAGTTATTATAGCCATCCAAACAATACACATTATAAATAATACCTTTGGTAATCATTAAGAACTACTTAATAAACTGTTAAAATAACAAGTTGTAGCATTACTAATAGTTAGTGAATACGATAACGTATCATTGCATTGTTGGTTAATAGTAAAATAATAATAAACTGTTATAATTTAATGTGTTAAGTGTTGCCAAATAAGCATTTACATCAGAAGTATGTCAGATATAAAGGTTAGTATTGTTACTATTATTATTATGGTTATATATAATATTATTATCAAAAGGTGCTTTAGGATGGGGTGCAATTACACACACACACACACACACACGCACACAAACACACATACACACATTCTTGTACTTCTATCTTTGTGAGGACCTTCATTGTAATAGTGAATTCCCTAACAAGGTTATAATAGTTTGGGATTTTTCATTAGTTTTAGTTTGAACTTTGTTGTGATTTTTTTTGTTTTCAGATTCAGTTAGTTTTAATTCGTTTTTAGAGTGAGTTTGCTAGTTTTAGTTTAGTATTTTTTGAAATGCTTTAGTTTTAGTTTAGTTTTTATTAGTTGTAGTTTTTTGTAATGGGGTATTTGTTGGGTGGGAGATTAAAAGAGGTCACAGTAAATTGAAAATGAAAAAAGTTGACAAAGACGAAAACGAAGGACATTTTCACTATAATTTTAGTTAGTTTTGTAACCATACAATACAGTTTCAGTTGATTATCATTATCATGTAACCTTTAACCCTTAAAACAAAGTCTGAAATCTAAAAAAAGAAGCCTTTAAAGAAGTGAGGACCGGCCGAAAAAATGTCCTCACTATGCAAAAATGTCCTCACTCTGTTGGTTAAGAAACGTGTCCTGGTCCTCACTATGTAGGAAGTACAAGAACACACACACACACACACACATACACACACACACACACATACACATACACACTTGATTTAACACACAGTGGAGATAAGCGACAAGTGCCATTATACTTTCATTTTTTTATTAATTGTTTTTCGATAAAGGGACAAAATGGGTGTGTGAACAGGATTATGCAGACATCTGCCAGAAAACACAGACAGTGGTTTTCCCAATACAACTGAACAGAGACCCCAAAAGTACAACAGAAACTGAAGAGCTAGGTTTGTCCAATGACCATGGGCCACCATTACAAAAGAAAAAAATGAACCAAAATAATATTAAAATAAAAAATAAAATAAAAAGAAACCAAAATAAAAATAAGGATCCATTCCATGTCTCTGTTTTGAACAGAGCATAAAGGTAATAATAAATAGTAACTCCCATAGTAAAAGATAAAGTTCAAGTTCAAGTTACAACAAACAGCTCTCAGAATAGGAATAGAAAAGGCTGATAACAAAATATTCCGCATTGCCATTTACAAAAAAGTCTCAACTCAAGCAGGCTTCTCCACGTCCCCCGGGTCATTTTTCTAAATATGCTTTGCATATGAAAGTATACCCAATCTAAATATAAAGCACCATTTAGTATTTGGCAATGAAAAAAAACTGCAAAACATTTAATTTCTTTTTAAATGTATTTATTTTGACGCTTTTTTCGTAATCCATGTACTGCATATGAAGTTTTTTTTTTTTTTTTTTTTTTTCCTCTCTTCTTGATGTTGGAATGTAGTCAGGTGGGTAAAGGGGTGAGAGAGACAGAAGCACACAACAGAACAGGCCGACGTCAGCTTGCATTACTGCATACAAGAATGGCAGCGGGGGGGGGAGGGGGGGGAGGTCCGAACCAAAAAAACCAAAGAAGATATGTACAACCACCTCTGTGGACAGGAAACAGAGCGGCGGCCATCTGATGGCCCGTGATGCCTCCCAATGCCACATACTTTAGCTGCTTTTTTATGGGGTTTTTCCTTTTATTTCTTTAAACATACAAATAATTCGCACTATATTATCCTGCCAAATTAAAAAAATATACCGTGGCAGCTTGGGATTTTTTTTCCACTACCAAAAAAAGGTATGGTAAATACCTTTAGAGAGAACAAGCAACAGTTAAAAATACGAGCCTCAATATAAATACTATAGTGCCTACTCTAAGTGAACATTGAATTCAAATACAATTCTAGAAATACAGAAAAAGTAGACCATAAATGTGTTTAAGCATAGGAATCGACATGAGTGTGCATTTTCCTATATTTTTAAGTTCTTTATTATATATTCATATATAATCTTAATCCTTTCCCCAATGCAAATTGTATTTCAACCTGAAGAGCTGTGAAGAGCCAAGGCAAAATAAAATACAAAAAACCATCACAGGATTTTTTTTTTGTTTGTTTTTTCGTCTTTTTTTTCTTTTATCATTTCGTATATACTGTGATCGGAGTCTTGAACACCACCAAGACGCTGAGGAAAAAGAGAAACGACAACAAAACTTAAATACAGTTTCCCCCTAAAAGATAGTGAAGTGTTATTTGCAAAAAACGTTTATTTTCATATCTATAATTAAAGGAAGATTTTTATACAAAAACAGATTCTCGCAGTGTTGCGCAACAAGATTTTGAGTGTCTGTTGTCCAGTCGGCAAGGTCTGCAGATTATCCAGGTAGATGCATTAAAGTTACAGTGCAGCTTTTTTTTTTTTAAATGTGGATGTTTCTGCAGCCAATGAGAGCTGCGTCCATTCCAAGACCACTTTTAAATGCGTTGGTTCACTGCAAAAAAAGCCAACTTGTATCTTTTGCCTAAAACAAGTTGGTAAAACTTGGAAATATAAATTATTGACATTTAGGGCAATAATATAAGTTAGCACAACAAAGGAAGCCAGTTGTCTGCTCAAAAACAAGTTGGTGAGTTGTTGTTACTTATATCTTTAAGTTGGGATTCACAACAAGGGACAATAGTTCTGCTAACTCTTATTTCTTTGTTGTGAAATGCGGGTGAAATTCTGTCATTAGCGAAAGCTAGCGGCTAACTGATGCTAGCGGCTAACTGATGCTAGCGGCTAACTGATGCTAGTGGCTAACTGATGCTAGCGGCTAACTGATGCTAGCGGCTAACTGATGCTAGCAGCACTGCTTGTTACAGCTACAGGAGTAGCCATTAGCATATAAATGCTAACTCAAAATTGTGGTCGCAACATTAGCTGACATTTCATAGCGGCGTTACAATTGTGCCAATTCAGCACATTGCAGAAGTTAGCAGAAGTAAGGATTAAAAGTTACTACAATGTAAAATTATAAATTCAAAAATACAGAGTTGAGCAAACTCAAAAACAAAACTTAAAATATTTACTTTAATTGTCCAACTTAAAATTTTATCAAAGTTTCTTGCCTTGAAATTTTGAGTTCACCCAAGTTTTCTTTTTTTGCAGTGTTGCTTCTGCAGCTGCTATCAAAACCTTTTAATCTACACACCTTGCAGACAGAGTGAATTTTCAGCCCAGGCTGTAAGCACTGGGGTTTTTTTAAGGGGTAACAAACTGACAAATGGTCAAAAGTGAAACGGCAAGGGTACAAAGGTCAAGGTTCATGAGGGTGGAGTTGCTGGCGACAGATTATGTGTCTCATTTTTTTAACTGCTTTTTAACAAATGGGACCCTCATCATCAAACAGCATTTCAACAAGGTTTTTTTTTTCCCTACAGCGTAAACTTGTAAACTGGGAAAAATCGAAACAGTGCACTTCATGTCCTATAAATGACAATCTAGCTTTTTTTTTCAATCCAACATTGCATCAGTGTGGGAAAATGCAAGAGAGATGTTACTCTCAGGCAGAGTGCTTTATACTACGAACAGCTAGAATGAAACTCAACAAGGAAAAAAAAATCCATTTGGGTTGAAAAGCAACAGCAAACAAAAATAAAAAAAATGTGCCCTGCATTAGCCTATGCATACTGATTAAAATTATCGCATTCACTCTTCTAAAGAGCCCTGGAGTACGGATATTTTTTGCACTTCTTTTTTCTGCAATTCATAGCTAATGACCCTGTTTTTGATAATGTAAAGTGAAAGAGATTGGCTCCCGTCCCCGTAAACCGTAGCTTCCAGTTCTGTGTAGCTTTCTGTCTGTCTAGCTTGTAGTTATTTCAATGCTCTCAAATAAAGTCGGAGCTCATATATTACTTTTATGCATTGTTCCACACACTGACATATCGACGCGGCGTCGTATAGGTTTTTTGTGCTAACGCTAGATACACGACGCTTCTCAGCCATGCGCTGTATCCCTCGAGTTCAGGATTGTACATTACAGATTACCTTTATCTCAAAAGTACCTCCTTACCAGAAACAAAACTACAAATAATTCAGATATACACAATACTGCTTGTACCATGCTTGCCATGAAATCCACATATTAAAGATAGCCTATTGAACATGTAATAGGTAGCTAAGTGATGATTAACGAGAACTCTCTGATCTTTCATCATGAGTTGTCACAGTCCGTTTTGAGCAGTCAGGTGCTTGATGCAAGGACCTTTCCTGGGTGGCTTGAACCTTTTTAGCTTTGTCAAATGTGACCCCAAACTTATACCAGATAAGATTATGGCCGATGCAGTCTTGAGATATCAAAGGCACTCTTTCTTATTCTTCCAAATGATAGTACAGATTGAATTCGTAGCACACCCATGTCTTTTTGAAAGAAATTTTGAAGGCTGTCGTCACTTTAAGTTCAGCCATGAAGCCAATGCATTTTATTTTTTAACCCTGCGTGAACATGCCGTCTTTTAGAAAGATCAGGATGAGTGCATTTCCAGGGTTGTATATATATATATAAGAGTCGGGTCAAGTCATAGACTGTTCACTTTTCCATGTTACAAAACAAAACTGTACATGATATGTGTTACAGAATGTATGCAGCATGAATGTAATCTTTCTTGTCTTTTCTCTTTTTGAAGAATAAAAAGAAAAAACAGAACAAGAGAAAAACAGCAACACATTTACTCAACAACTAACCAACCAGGGACAAGTTCTTTTCTTTTTTTTTTTTGATTAGCAAAAACATACTATGCATGCTGACTAATTCTTAAAAATGGAAAAGGAAAACTCAAAAAAGAAAAATAGTACACAACATGTAAATTATTGCACAAGAGAAAGGCTCGAAGTTTTGCGTCAATGCAGAGTATTGCCCCGATACAGATCATGCATTCAATGGGTAATGGAAACGGGGTGTGCTGGTGCAGAGCACATGGTCTTAAGCTTCCACCAGACTGGCGAAAGTGGAGTGTTAGGGTTGGGGCAAATCTACAAGGGGCCGGGAATAAACAGGGGACTGATGGCGGACATAGTTGCGGGGGGAAAGGTCCCATAGTTCGGCCTTCTACTCTGACTTTATTTCGGTACTCAAAGAACGGTCACTGTGCCATTTTTTCATGTGTTTCTCCAAGGTGCTGTAGACACTGAAGGGCATCTTACAAATTTCACACTTGTACACGTCTTTGCCCACCTGACCATGGGTCTTCATGTGGCGAGTAAGTTTGGAGCTCTGGGCACAAGCATAATTGCACAGCTCACACTTGTACGGTCTCTCCCCCGTGTGGCTGCGCCGGTGCACTGTCAGGTTACTGCAGTTCTTGAACACCTTGCCACAAAACTCGCAAGTGTCGCTCCTGCGGCCGTCCTTGGAGTTGGGCCGGCCGCCGAGGTGTGGCGTGCTGCCCCCGCTGCCCGTCCCGCTGCGGCCCGACATCCCGCCGTCCAGCTCCCCCGGCGGGGTCGAGAAGCGGAGGCTGCCATTCTCGGACGAATGCTCGGACGAAGAGGCGAAGGGCGATTGTCTGGAATCCCCAAAGTTCAGAAAAGGGTCCTTGAGTTGTCGGGAGGCGGCGTAGCCGGCCAGCCACTGGGAGTAGACGTTCTCCGTGTTGGGGATCGTGGGAGTGGGCAGGTCGAATTCCTTCTCCAGCTTGATGCGTTTGGTGAACGGGCTGAGCGGACTGGGGCTACCCAGAAGAAGTTTTTTTGAGAGGCCGACAGAGGCGGATTCGTTGGGGGACGCGCCCCGCCCGTTGACCGTCGACACGGAGCCTTCCTGCCCGCGATCTGTTTCCAACACCGAGTCCCCGTCGCACATCTCGCGGTTGTGGTGGTGGTCTTGGTTGAGGTGATGGTGCAGGTGGTTCTCCTTGGCCATGGCGTTTCGTTTGTGCGCGCTGAGGGCTTCGCTGAAGTGGTGCATGCTGGCGGCGAGCCCCATCCCCTGCATCACCTCGGGCAGCGAGCGGGGGATGGGCCCTTCGTCGGCGACTCCTCCCAGCCGGCTTCCGATACCGCCGTTGTTTTCATGCTGACGCGCCGCTTCGAGGTTCAACCCGAAGTGGTAGCTGTTGGTGTTGTTGGTTCTTCTGGCTGCCCGATCTCCATTCTGCTCCTCTTCTTCTTCACCCTCCTCTTCCTCCTCCTCCTCCTCTTCTTCCTCCTCTTCCTCCTCTTCTTCCTCCTCCTCTTCCTCCTCCTCCTCCTCCCCGTTCTCACGCAGCATGCGGTTATTCTCGCTGTTCAGCTTGGCCACGACGGACTTCAGGGCGTTGCTGGCGCTGCCCAAGTGCTCGCTGGTGCCGGGCTCCGGGGAGGACGCCGTTGAGAGGCCGTCTTCTGATTTGCCCGTGTTCGGCGAGGAGGATTTGTGCATATGTGTCTTCATGTGGCGTTTCAGTTTGCTCGCCTGCGTGCAGGCGTGATCGCACAGGTGACATTTGTAGGGTTTCTCTCCCGTGTGGCTGCGCCGGTGCACTATTAGATTACTCTGGAACTTGAAGGCCTTGCCGCAAAACTCACAACACTTTGATTTCAAGGGGGTGGTGGAGGAGGGCGTGGCCCCTGCGGAGGGTAGCGGGGTCGTGGGAGTGGTCTGAGAGCCCACGGGCGACTGCATGGAGCCTGGAAGAGGGGGTGGCGTGGCGAGATATGGAGGTTTGCTCCCCCCTGCGCCTCCTCCACTCCCGCTTCCTCCTCCCGTCTGGAATGGCTGGAGCAGGCGCTGCATGGGGCTGGGCCGGCTGGGGGAGAGCGGGGGAGTGGAACCTGAAGTGTTGCCCGCCAGCTCCCGTAGCCGCCGCGAGAAGTCCATTGTCGGAGGGGGGTCAAGGGGCAGAGGGGGATTGAGGCGCAGCACCCTGTCGAAGGCACTCGGGTGGTGGGCTGCCAGCGCCATCTCCTCTGGGCTCAGGTGGTGGGGGTCCAGGTGGTTCCTCGGAGGGGGGCTGAAGAGGGGCGGCGTGGGAGGGAAGCGTTGATGGTGGCCCCCGCCGGCGGTGCCCATGGCACCGACTCCGCCCCCGATCCCAACGCTGTCCCGTCCACCTGAGCCCGAGCCGGGGATGCGCAGGAGGTTGAAGGGGCTGGCGTCGGGAGGCAGGTGGAGGCCGTGGAGGGGAGGCTGGGAGGGGCAGTCGGCGCCCCCGCCCAGGGACGACGGCCCACCCATGCGCGGGGTGAGAGGGCTGCCGTGGTCACTCTCCAGGTAGATACGGAAGCCGTGGGTGTTCTGAGCGTGCTGCAGCAGAAACCAGGCGCTGCCGTACGACTGCTTACAGGTAGTGCAGGTGTAGGTGGTGGGCTCCTCCTTACCTGAGGAGACAGAGGAGAAAGAAGCATGTTAGCAGGTTTAACCCAAGGGAGTCTAAGCCAATTTTTCCTATTTATTTCTGCCTAAATGCATGTATTACTTCAACCCTTTGATGCAGAATAAAGTAATAAATCAACTTCAAATCAACTTTATTTATAGAGCCCTTTAAGACAGCGTTAGCGGATACAAAGTGCTCTACATGGCAGGACAGACCAACAATAAAAACAGAGAACAATCGAAAACAACTAAAACAAAGCGAGTCTCATGCTGGGTAAAAACCAGTAAACAAAAGTGGGTTTTAAAATGAATCTCAATTTTAAAAGTAATCTTAATTTTGCAAAGCAAAACTAATTGTTGTTACTTATTTTACTGTAACAAATCAACTTTCTTGAATAAACAATGCTATTCAAATACTTTTAGAGCCCCAAATTGGTACACTTCCATAGAAACCTGTGTCTTTTCTTTGTATTTTGGGTTCCTGAAAGCTTTATACTTTGAATTAAAGAAAGAAGAAGAAAAATCTGACTGATAGCCAAGTTTGTGTGGAGAAAAAGGAGCCATGCATGTGATGTAAGGACAGACTGAAAGATACTAAACAGAGACATAAATTAATGCAGAGGAAGTTGACAAATTTGAACCAAAATCTCCTGGACTTCAGAGGTTTAAAAAACCTCAAACGTTTTGATTTACTGTACGAATCAGCCAATAAAAGTCTGTAAGTCTGAATCACTTTTTGTCGAAAAAAAAAAAAA
Source organism: Centropristis striata (assembly GCF_030273125.1). Taxonomy (NCBI): domain Eukaryota; kingdom Metazoa; phylum Chordata; class Actinopteri; order Perciformes; family Serranidae; genus Centropristis; species Centropristis striata. Next base: position 31,720,264 of record NC_081536.1, read on the forward strand.
AAATCAAGGATTTTCAAACGCTGTACACATTCCAACAGTTGTAAATAAACAGTCCTGTGAAATCCGTGAAGGATAACTCTTTTCAACTTGGCTGAAACAATTTTTTTATTTGAACCTTAGGCCTAACTGTTACAGCTTTTAAAAATGGTCGGCACATGGTGTTGAGGGCTTTCCAAATACAACAGTAGCTGTTATTGAGGTCATGCCCCACATGAGTAGCATGTGAGAAGTAGTGTGTGTGTGTGTGTGTGTGTGTGTGTGCATTTGTTCTTCTCCCAGACTGCTCTGGGACATAATTTCTCCCTTTAGACTGACTGTGAGTCCTCCATTGTCAGCAGGAGAACAAAGAAGCAGGGCTATCCCGGCGGACTACCACTTCCCACTGATCTACCAAAACAGAGGCCCGCTGACAAACACATAGACTCAGACGCAGGAGAGGCAACACAGAAGAATCCTTTAGACCTTTGAATGACTGCTTCCTGTCTGTATCAACCACAAATTATATCGGATAAATAGTTTTTCCTTTATATAGCTGATGAAAGCTGAGATAGATTATGCATTTATTTAAGGCAGGGGTCCCAAATTACCTGGGGGCCGCTGGAGGCAGTGTCAAAATTAGCAAAAAAAGAGACAAAATTACAAAAAAAAGAATCAAAATGACAGAAAAAACTAAATTACTTTAAAAAGATACAAAATGAGCAAAAAAAGACACAAACTTTCTAAAAAAAAGACAAAATGACCAAAAAAAGACACAAAATGACCAAAAAAGACACAAAATTACTTAAAAAAGACACAGAATTACAAAAAAGACACAAATTACTTTAAAAAAAGACACAAAATGACCCAAAAAATACACAAAATTACTTAAAAAAAAGACACTAAATTAGCACAAAAAATAAAATTTAAAAAAAGACACAAAATTACCAAAAAAAGACACAAAATTATTTTTTTTAAAAAGAAACAAAATGACCCAAAAAGACAAGATTATTTTAAAAAGACACAAAATTACCCCCAAAAAAGACACAAATTTTCCAAAACAAGTAATTAAAGGGACCTTCCACACACAACACGGTAAAGTGCCATTCATATAAAACTGAACATTAAACTTTCATATCAAGTTGGGGGCCACAAAATATCGTCACGAGGGCCACAATTGGCCCGCGGGCCGCGAGTTTGAGACCCCTGATTTAAGGTATCAGTAAATACTGAGTTCATAATTTGGCAACAAAACAGTAAAAAAAAAATCATGCAAGTTTATTCATGTCCTCTGTATTCTCTTAGTCAGTGTTTAGACTCCAACCAACACAGACACACACACACACACACACACACACAGAGCAGAACACCCTGCAGCCGCCGGAGGAAAGTAAAACAGTAGGAGTGTAAAAACATTTTGGCTCCAACCGGAGAGGAGAAATAACCCCTCAAAGCTTCTTCCCCTCACTGAAGCATGCAGAGTCACTTTGAGAGGAACATTTAAAACAATAATTGCCTTTGAATGGCCTCGGTGATGGTGACCCGCGGTGGGACCCGCGGTGCATGTGTAATCTCATTAGGGAAACCGAACGGACGGCCATCAGATCATTTACAAGATTAGATGACAGACAAAAAAAACCCAGTCGCCTCCATTCAGACCCTCACACTGTAGGCACAGTGCACACATTCACACAAACCTCCAAAAACGTTGGGACGCCGTGAATAAAAAGTCTATATTTACAAAAAAAAAACTGTTTAACCCTCTGAAATCTTGGGCTGTTAAAATATAATAAATCTAAGAAATAGACACACTCAGCGGCGGAGAAATAGAAACACTGGATTATGTATGAAAAAAGTTGACAAAGACTAAAACGAAGGACATTTTCACTTTAATTTTAGTTTGTTTTAGTTAGTTTTGTAACCACACAATACAGTTTCAGTTAATTATCGTTTTTTAAACCCGTAACCCGCGGGTCGGATCAAGAAATGTTCACTTTATTGGCGGGGCGGGTCATTAACGATTACATATGTCCAATACAGCCTACTTCTTAAAATTGATTTTATGTCACTAATGTCTGCATTGTGTTTTATTTATGTCCCAACTTCTTTGGCATCAGGGTTTTTTTACATGAAGACACAAATGGAAACAAACACTGAGTATAAAAAAAGGTTTAGATGTCTAAATTCTGTCAAGTTAAACTTTAAGGCCTGACAACATTCTTGCGACCATATATGGTCAAAGAACTACAGGAAGAACTGAAGTAAGAGTTGAAAGAAAATGTATTTAAGAGAAAAACGCTGCTTTGAAGGCCACTCTGGAATTTGAATATACACTTTGTTGTTCAGTTGTTTCTTTGTTTTTAGATTATTTTTGGGGTATTTTTTACTTTTATTGACATGGATCATAGTGGGAAAATTACAACATACAAGGACAGACTCACACACAAGCCTGATTCCAAAAAAGTTGGGACACTGTGTAAAATATACATAAAAGTGTATATATTTACAAAAACAAAAGTTTGCCAGTTTGAGCATTATATCTATCTCTATCAGTGGTCGAAGTGGTACAAGTAAAAGTCCTGCATTCAAATCTCACTGAAGTAAAAGTACAAAAGTATCAGCATCAAAATGTACTTAAACTATCAAAAGTAAAAGTACTTGTTATGCAGAATGAACCCACTCAGATTGTTTCATATATTCTAAACATAATAATATTATTATTGATGTTTTATATAAGCAAAATTTGTATATTATTTAGTAGCATTGCTGGTTTCACTATTCAATATACTTGCTGCCCCCGCGACCCGGCCCCGGACAAGCGGAGGAAAATGGATGGATGGATGGACGTTTTTAAGTTCAATTTGACCTGAAAAGTGACTAAAGCGGTCAGATAAATGTAGTGGAGTAGAAGTATAAAGTTACATAAAATGGAAATACTGAAGTAAAGTATAAGTACCCTAAAAATGTAATTAAGTACAGTACTTGAGTAGATGTACTTAGTTACATTCCACCATTTATCTCTATATATTTTCTTTGTATTGTATTTAATTGAATGTAGGTTGAAAAGGACTTGCAAATAATTGCATTAATAATTGCATAGCAGGTATATCAGGAGATACATTGATTACTTACTACATTAATGACTATATATCTGAATAAAAAATCCAAATATTTTACATTTTCATACTTTAAATTGTGTTTAAAGCCGATATGTGAAAATGTTCCGTGTCCGGTGTGGGTGGAAATACTGTGTGTATTTATGTGGAAAACAACCACCCCAACAATTATATCAACATCCAACAGTGTCAAAAGTTGCAATACATAATAAATTGAAACATGCTGTAATATTATTGCAAAAGCGGAATAAATAAACAGGAGTCACTCTGGGGGTCGTAATATCGATGCTAATTATCTCCGATGATTTTTTGGTAAAAAGCCATTTTAGCTGCAACGTGTCACGAACAATGCATCCCATTAATATTAATATGTAAACAGGTAAGGTGGGTTGTAAAAAATACACACGAAATGGGACAAATCACTTGCTAATTACCGGCAGAACCAACACGACAAATTAGCAGTGATACTAAAAGGATGTCATGGTTTACATGGAAGCTTTTATACATCTGCACGCTGCAATTTACCTCTAATAGCCAGAAAGAGAGAGTCAAAGAGGTTGTTGGGGAAAAAACGGATTCAACACATAATATCTGCAAAGGGAACATTTGTGCATGTGCTTGTGAGTGTGTGTGTGTGTTATTTCCCTCACAATATGGGACTTTTTTTATTTATTTCACCCTCACTTGAAGTGGCCCTCAGTACAACTACATGCATTTGAGCATGAAATGTTAAAAGTACAGTGTAAAAATGCACAAAATTTTTTGCTGCAAACCTTTTGTATTCCTATTTATACTGTTATACATGCATTTGAGCATGAAATATGTTAAGTAACTGCACTGTAAACAAATAAACACAAAATAAACAAATAGACTCAAAATAAACAAAAAAAAACAAACACAAAATGAACAAAAAAGAAGACAAAATGACCAAAATAGACACAAAATGAACAAAAAAGACACAAAATGACCAAAAAAAGAAACAAAATGAACAAAAAAAGACACAAAATGAACAAAATAGACACAAAATGAACAAAAAAGACACAAATTGACCCAAAAAAGACACAAAATGAACAAAAAAGACACAAAATGACCCAAAAAAAGACACAAAATGAACAAAAAAGACACAAAATGACCCAAAAAAGACACAAATTGAACAAAAAAAGACACAAAATGAACAAAAAAAGACACAAAATAACCTTTTGTATTCCTATTTATACTGTTATACATGTATTTGAGCATGAAATATGTTAAGTTACTGCACTGTTAATAAAAATTGCAGTTTCATCATATCTGGTTAAGTGCACGCTCCTATATGTGGCCCTGTGGTAGTGAACATGAAAAACTGTGGCCCCTGCAGCATTTAAGTTGCCCATCCCTGACATAGATTATAATAAAGTGAGATGTTTTTTGTGATTGTGTCAAGATTTTTCTTTCTGACCATCTCCTCCATTCACACACACACTTCTCCCACATGACCAACAGTTTGGAAAGGCAGCTAAATTATGGATCATTACAATCGGCACAAATTACCACTAATTGTGGCCACCTGCATTGGATCTAACCTGTGAATATCATTTGCATTATCAGGACCAACGAGGCTTCATTTATTTATTTATTCATCTTTTTTTCTTTCCCCCCTCTTCTGGTTAACCCTCTGGAGTCTGGGGCTATTTTGGCCGTTTCTGAATCCTTTTCATTCTGCCTGTATATAAGACCTAAAACAATGTTTACCACATCACGTAAGTATCTTTTTTTCATCAGCACAACCTCACCTTTATGACCTGATCATTATTTTTTCACTTTGACTTACTGTATCGACACTTTGAACCCAAAGAAACACAACAAAATGTTGCAAAAGTGGACACAAGTTGCATATAAGACGTAAAATGAGGATAACATCTAGTTCTATATTATATATTATACTATACTATATTATTATAAGTCATATGATTTGATAATGTTGCCATGATTGGTGACTCCGGAGGGTTAAACCACTCTAATCCTGACAGTATTGACAGAAACGCTGCACTTTTTCCACTTTGGCTGAAACAGGAGACGAGTTATCCTTTCACTTCACATTACATTTCATATAGGATCATCATTTCTGCAGCATGTGGGCAGCCACTTTTTTACTTTATTGACTAGATATGAAGTGCCAGTTGCTTTAAATGGAGCAACAGCGTTTCCAGACAGTGGATTTGAACATGAAAAATGTCTCTACTAAGGTCTGATTTCTGCACAAACTACATTTGTTGGGTGACAAGGTGCTTAATATCTCAACATCATTTCCCTGAGGGAGAAAAAAAACATAGTTTTATTGTATATAATTGCATGTTTTAGCTTTTTTTTACTGTATTTACAAGAGTTTTCATCAGTGCTGCAGGTCATATTTAATAAAAAATCAAAGGTCCAGATCATCCTAAGGTCTAATTTGTGTCACAAATCTGACTGTCAAATCAAAAATAACAATATTTATTTTCAATAAAGACCTTATTTCTCTCTCTCTCTCCCATGTGTATCAGTCTCACTTACTGGAATCCTAATTTGATTGGCTGAATAGAGTGATGTAAGATGATTCATGCACTTGGTGCTGTAAATGTTAAAACACTCCGTCAAAATTAAATGCTTTGCGGTGATGTCTCAGATAATACAACCAGAATATATAACGAAGCTGCAGTTTCTGTGAATTTAGGCTACAAAACCACAGACCAAGGTTCAGGACAAAAACACTTCCTGGTAAGGTGTTATAACAGAGAAACGGAGAAATAAAAGAGAAATAAGCTCAATTGTATCTTGTGATTATACTGTGTAATCATGTAAATCCAGCTCTTGTTTTTCTTGTAGCGTGTGACTGTATTTTATTTGTGTCTTGTGTGTTTTAGTGTAACCATTTTACTTTTGTGCTTCTGTCTTAGCCAGGTCACACTTGGAAAAGAGGTTTTTTTAATCTAAAAATTTTTTTTACCTGTTTAAATAAAGGATATTGATATAAAATACAGTTTAAACTGTAAAAAAATGTTTGTAAATGCCGGAAGTGAAGTAGTTACAAGGGTGATGTGAGTACGTAACGTAAAATATGTAAGTTTCGTTTTTAAAAAAAGCGCAAGTTACGTAAAAAGTAATTAATTTTTATTTCCACACAGGACCCAAACCACGTCCTCTGGGGTGAAAATATGCCGTTTGTTCAACGCATCCAATGTTCTTCATCCAATCATCCATTTAAACTCCACATCACCATCAATCATTACTGCTACGTCAGCAAGATATTGTTGGAGGACAGTCTAAAACAGCCAAAATGTTGCCACATGCACAAACGATTATAGCAATTATATTGACGTTTTTGAGGGGAGACCAGTCTCATAATAGAGCCGATCCTCATCTGAGAAGACACCCAGCAGGTCAACTCTTTGGTTGGACTGGTGCATTTAATTACAGGAGTAAAAAGTAAAAAAAAAACAGGTTATTTTGTGTGTAATTGTGCTTATTTTGATAGCTGACTTCAAGAAATCTTCCTGGAAATCTAATCTTAAAATTGCATAAATGAAAATGGATGTATTGTGAGGGTAAAGAAGCTGCATGTGTGCAGGTTTCTGATTCAGCTTCACTCAAGAAAATCTCATAAATTTGTGAAAATAATGCTTGTGTAGCACCGTAACATGTTGACAGCACAAAAGAAAGTCTGTTTACATAGGAAGATGTGGGCAAAATATGGAGAAAAACAAGAGCGAGGCACAATAGTGTAACTCTTGAGCTAATACGCTCCTTTTTGACTCGTAGCTCAGACTTGTCTGCACACTGATTGAAACTGTAAGGTTAATGGATTTTAGAGTAGGCGACCACTCCACTCTGTCTCTCTGTAATATACTCCCATCAGCCACTTCATTAGGCAAACTCTCCACCACTGGGAGGTAGAAAAATGAAGTGAGAAAACGGGATGGAGAACGCTAGATGAAGACAGATAGAGTCAGAGAAAGAGATGAGATAGGAGCAGTGATCCCTCTGCTTTAAAACTCTGGAGTCACCAAAAGCACCAAAGCATCACAATCACATTTTATGTTGGACTAAAGGACTAAAAAAGACACAAAATGACCAGATAAGACACAAAATAACCAAAAAAACACAAAATGACCAAAAGAGACACAAAATGACCCAAAAAACCCCACAGAAGACACAAAATGACCAAAAAAGACACAAAATTACCCAAAAAAGACACAAAATTACCAATAAAAGGCACAAAATGACCAAAAAAAGACACAAAATGACCCAAAACACCCCCCACAGAAGACACAAAATGACAAAAAAAATTCCAGAAAAAAGACACAAAATGACCCAAAAACCCCCCACAGAAAACACAAAATGACTAAAAAAAGACACAAAATGACCAAAAAAAGGCACAAAATTACAAAAAAACCCACAAAATTACTATAAAAGACACAAAATGATCACATTTATGTCCGTTCTTCTTTGTTTCTTTTTGGTTCAAAATGTTGATCCAGTAAGTCAGAATAAAAAAACAATTATTATCAGGTCATATCGCTGGAAAAAATATACCAACATTTACCATTTAAACATTTTTTAAGTGGTGTATACAGGCAGGATGAAAAGGATTAAAAAATGGACTAAATAGCCCAAAAAGACTTCACAGAGTTAAATTTTTAGATGGAGGTGACAAATACCTGCTGCAACTTTGAGTCGGGATACAGCAGGAATGTTAAGAGGGGGAAGAGGGAGGGGGGCGGGGGGTAAATAATAGCATCCGGTGCTTTACCTGGGGTAAATGTCAAAGCCATACAGCCACTATAGTGAGACTCCAGAGAACACACACACACACACACGCACAGTTCCAGAAATGTCCTAGCACTCAATAGCAGCCATGCTACAGTGACAAGCACAGGCATTAAGCCCTATTAAGCCAAGGGCATTGCCTGGACACTTATGTGGTGCAAGATGGGAGAGAGGCAGTAAGGCAGCTTGGCTCATGTTTCACGACACCTTTCTCTGTGTGTGTGTGTGTGTGTGTGTGTGTGTGTGTGTGCAGCAGCTTCCCCTGGCCTCTCTAAAGGAAGTGTAGTGCTCTGATCCAATGGCTGTCAAAGGAGCTGAAATAAAGCCAGAGCAAACTGACAAGACACATCCAGGAAAGAGGGTCCGCTCGGGCCGAGACGCGTAGAACACAGTTTAAAACGCAGTCAGGGGCCAAATGCATGGCTGGTTTCTACAGTAGGGGCTCAAACTTGCGGCCCGCGGGGCCAATTGCGGTCCTTGTGATGATATTTTGTGGCCCCCACCTTGATATGAAAGTTTAATGTGAGTTTTATATGAATGGCACTTTACCATGTTGTGGTGGAAGGTCCCTTTAATTACTTTTTGGGTAATTTTGTGTCTTTTTTTGGTAATTTTGTGTCTTTTTTTAAATAATTTTGAGTCTTTTTAGTAATTTTGTGTATTTTTTGGTCATTTTGTTTCTTTTTTAAAATAATTTTGTGCCTTTTTTAAAATAATTTTGTGTCTTTTTTGGTCATTTTGTGTCTTTTTTTGTCATTTTGTATCTTTTTTTGTAATTTTGTGTATTTTTTGGTCATTTTGTGTCTTTTTATGTAATTTAATTTTTTTTTCTGTAATTTTGTGTCTTTTTTTTAGTAATTTTGTGTCTTCTTTGGTCATTTTGTGTCTTTTTAAATAACTGTGTCTTTTATTAGTAATTTTGTGTCTTTTTTTGGTCATTTTGTGTCTTTTTTAAATGATTTAGTTTTTTCTGTGACTTTGTGTCTTTTTTGTAATTCTGTGTCTTTTTTCTGTCATTTTGTGCCTTTTTTGGTCATTTTGTGTCTTTTTTAAGTAATTTAGTAATCTTTTCTGTCATTTTGTCTGTGTAGGCTGCACATGCTCAAAAAAAAAAAAATCAAAAGGTTGCCAATTAGTTTTCAAGTGTGTATGTTTGGACCACGTCTAGAAACGGCAGAGTGTTTCATGCAGGACTGTGTGTGATCCTCTGTCCTCGCCTGTTTTGGCATGTTCATGCTACTTTATGGAACACTAAGAGTGTACATTCAAACAGCAGCACATACTGCAAGGCCAGCAACACATTTACATGAAAGACATCGTCCTCATAACGTCAGCCTGCAGAACTGTTCTGCAGCCAGTCATGCTGTTCTGTAAATTAGCTGGATGGCCACCATTGCATTCCTCTCCGACCAGCTGGGAAAGAAAAATGGATGCCAGGGCTTGGCTAACCAGCTCGGACAGACCAGCAACTATCCTACTGGCCTTAGACGCTTTTATCCATCTCTCCATTTATTGCCCTTGTGCTAATTTATCTCTCTTTCTATCACTTCCTGTCCTATCACGTCTGTGAAGATTATAAGGACATACTTTATAACACTAAATACATTTCACTTTTATATGAATGAACAATATAGCCATAATGAGGCACAATTCATTGTTTTGTGCTAAAATAATATTTTCTATATTTTTGAACATATTTCTTATTTAACAAATTCATTACCGTAATGTGTCCAGATAAAAATGTCATGGTTTCCCCCACACTTATATACAATAAATATTTAATAAACTTTATAAAAATATATACATTTGTATACATTACATACATGTGTTTAAAAATGTATAATTTAACAGAATATAATCAAACATAATGGTTAAAGAACAAAATCTGAGTGAAAATTTATGAGAAAAAATGGTTAAATGTTAAAGTAATGATAGAATTGTTTGAATCAAAATATGTGTATATTTTAATAAAATACATTTTGGTGATACCAGCTACCCTTTTTTAGTCATTTTGTGTCTTTTTTGGTAATTTTGGGTCTTTTTGAGTCTTTTTTTAGTCCTTTTGTGTCTTCTTTAGTCATTTTGTGTCTTTTTTAGTCCTTTTGTGTCTTCTTTTGGTCATCTTGTGTCTTTTTTTAGTCCTTTAGTCCAACATAAAATGTGATTTTGATATTTCCTCTCCCTTACTTTCTTTGTAACAGGAGCCCTCCTCCCCACCTCCCCCCCTCTCTCTCCACCCATCGGTGGCTCTCCGTTTGTGTCCTTGGCTGGGTCCACCTCTGGGTGAGATGATAGTAATTGAGGTAATGGAACATCGCTGAAACAGGATTAGGTACGCATACTGGGAGTGAGGGACAATGTCCCTTAATACAATTTGGGATTTCTGTCTGAGCCTCAGGCTTTCAGGATCTGCTGCTTGTATTTACATCTGGGCACCGCAGCTCACCCCTGATCACCCCAAAGCTTTATCTTAAAGGGCTACCTGGATGTTTTTACTATAATTTCAGCTTTCTATTAAAGTGCACACATGTCTTAATGTTTGAAGGCATTTGCTTAAGCAAAAGAAGAAGAAAAAATTAATCTTTTTGGTGCAACTTTTTGTGTGCAGTCACCTGACCTCTGACCTCACAGCAGAGAAGGAAAGAAAAAGAAGAATTTCCAACATTTAAAAAAAAAAGTTAGCTGCAGTAGAGAAATTATAAACCATTTAAAGTCTTTTCCACCAACATGTTTGGTCAAAAACTGAATGAAATTCCAGGGGAAATTATTTTATTGTTGCTTTAAAATAAGACTACGGAATAGACTTCACAAGATATATGGGCTGCAATGCTGGTAATCTTCCCATATACTCCTATTAGAATTGAATTCCTTACTATTTTATATATTCAATGTATATTCAAATTTGTAGCGCTCAATTTTAGCCTATCATTAATATTTAATACCTATGCATTGTTCATGTTTACACAGGCTTATGCATGACAGAAGCCACAATAAATAAATAATATTTAAACATTCCTAATTTCTTCATTCCTAACTTAAATTTAGACTAGTCGACACGTAGAAAAACACTCACAAAACTTAAAATTGAGCACAGTTTAATCTATAAGGTCAAACATTGTCGAAAAACCTATACCATATATTACGAGCAATTTGCAATCACATTTTTCAATAACCAAATCATATTTTTATGCTGTAGTGTGTTGTAACTTAATATAATTACTTGATAAAATGCCACCTGGGACTGTGGAGTAAGAAGAGTCATGGCATTGCTAATACCATTAGCATCGTAACGTATTCATTAAGCTAGCTGGCGTTAGCTTGCTTCGTTTATTCATAGCATGATGTAGGCTACTGGTAACAAGTTATGCTGTAGCAAACAGGCTAGTTGCTAGCTAGCTAGTTAGCTACTTTAAGTGTCTGTTGGCCAATCCAATTATTAGGACTTAACTAAAAATAACTTCACAGCTAACTTAGCTGCTAATGGAAAGAGGAGGTGACGGCAGGCAGAGACAGCAAGTCACAAAGTGACTCCTGAAATACTAAGACTACAATATTATGAAACTTAATATAATAAAATACAATGCCACCTGGGACTGTGGACTAAAAAAAGACATGGCACTGCTTTTAGTATCTTAGCGTAAAAGTATGATTCATTAAGCTAGCTGGCGTTAGCTTGCTCCGTTCTTTCATAGCATGATGTACCGGACACAAGTAATGCTAGCAAACATGCTAGTTGGTTAGCTACTTTCAGTGTCTGTTGGCTAACTTCACAGCTAACTTAGCTGCTAATTGAAAGAGGAGGAAAGAGTCAGCAAGCAAAAAACAAACACTATAATATTATGACCATATTTGAGCTAACAGTATTAACTTTGCTGCAGATGACTAAACAGTTAAAAGGCAATGTTTTTATCTTAAATGCCTGGTCACAGACCGAATGAATCCCTTTAAAATAAGGCAAATTAACAGAATGTGATAAGTGTTTATCTCACGATTACACCTGACAATAACTATAATGGGAAAATGTGTGAAATCATATGATTATAATCACTGTGTAATAATGTTCACCCTCACCTTCCCTCTCTCTTCCATTATAATCCATATTTACAGCGACACATATTTAGTGCTTGGTGATCATCACTCATACTCATATGTCTCATATGACTCCCACAATACATATGTACTGTAACTGATTCACTGAACCTCTTTCATTATGACTCTCATTCCAGTGAAAAGGATTTCCAAATGGTTTTTCTGCAGAACATTGACATTATCGACTCCATTGTCATAACCCAGCCTTCCTCCCTCCATCATCACCCACTAAAGTGCAACAGTTGTGGCTTTCTGCTTCAATCCCAACAGTCAGTTTTACTGCCCAAAAGCACTTTACCATACCATTGTTGTCATGTGAAAATCTTGTTGCCCTAATTATGGCTCTTTTCATGTTTTAATTTCAGAGCTGCATGCTCTTCGTTTGAGCCGGGGAAATTCAACGACCCTTGGGAACAAACGAAACCATTTCAAAACCCTTTTGGTTAAACTCAAAAACGCACGGTGGTCAAGTTAACCGTCTGGAGTCCATGATGGTGCCGGAGCACGACTTCTTCATAATGTCACGACGTAAAAACGAAGCAGCATGGAGCCCTGCTGTCAGCTGAACTCTAAAGTTTTGGCTTTTCCAGAAGTTTCCATGTCCAATTTAATGCATCAACCCATTTTTAGCAAAGATATAAAAAAAACACCTCGACCCTTTCCTTTTTTTGCAGAGATTTTTCTAATTTAGCTTTGTGCATTTAGCATTTGTAATGCAATCTTTTGTGTTTACTTTTTTATTTTTTATTTTATTTCTTTGTGTTTTTACCTGTGTTTTTTGTAACTTCTTTGTGTTTTTGATTTGTTTTTCATGTTTTTTGTGTGTTTTTTGTCATTTTTTTGTGTTTTTGTGTGTTTTTTTTTTGTGTTCAAAATGTTGATCCAGTAATTAAAAATGAAAATAATAACCAGGTCATATACTAGGTGAGGTTGTCCTGAAAACAATGACGTCATGGTAAAGATTTTAAGGGGTTTATACAGAAACAATGAAAAGGAGTCAAAAACCGACAAAATAGCCCCAAACTCCAAACACTGTAATAAATTATTCTGTAGTCATTTCATTTTACTTAATATATTTGATAAAATATATTAAATATAAATGCGTCCTTGATTTTGAGGCAGTTGTTTAAGTAACTTTAATATGAAAAAGTTTGCGATAGAATCTACTTATTTAAACCACATTAAATATAATCTTTATATGTATGTAATTCTAAATCAAGACAATTCTGAATGAATCCAACACAATAGAATAAGCCTGTTTTTAATTGATAGGCACTTCCTGTTAATTAACTCAACTTGTAACGTAATTAGATTTAATTAATAATATTGTGTGCAATCTGTTGCCTTAATTTTATTGAGTAGATATTATGTATCTTAAGTAATGTGAATGCTTAGACTTCTAAGGATTAAAAAAAAACAAAGCTGTTACGAAATCCGTGGTTCCAACAAAAAAAAATAAGTTGCATACTGGAGTGGCAGCCTATTAAATTGTCACAAAATTCCTGTAATTGGTATTTTGGCATCCCAAACTGTCATACCGATGTACTGGGAGAAATCCTAAGCCAACCCCCAGTCAGTGCAGTCCGGAGAGAAGGGATCTGCACTCTCCTCCTCTCCCCCAATTATTTTCCCCTCTATGCTCAAGCTTTCCTGCTAACTGGACAGCGAACAATTGGAATGCAAACAGTGGCAGCTGGTGTCCTGTCCGCTCGCTGAAGGGAGCGCTGCAGTCGCATAACAACATGACTGCAATTGCTCAAAAAGGCGGGACTCTGCTTGGGAGGAATCAGCATCTATTACTGGATACGAGTCTGCAGCCGAGATCAAAGCAACTTCCTCAAATACTGCAGATATAGGAAGAATATGCCAATAGATGCAAAGAAAGAACAGCTGTAATCATAAAAAGGAGATGGTGAACCTGCAAAATCAGTGTTCCTTGTCTAGTAGCGACTCTGCATTCTGAACTCTCTTTGTCAAATGATTCGTTTCTGCAGGTCGGGAAGGCCTTTGACCTCTTATAGGTCCTAAAGCAGGGGTCTCAAACTCGCGGCCCACGGGCCAATTGTGGCCCTCGTGATGATATTTTGTGGCCCCCACCTTGATATGAAAGTTTAATGCGAGTTTTATATGAATGGCACTTTACCGTGTTGTGTGTGGAAGGTCCCTTTAACTACTTTTTTTGGTAATTTTGTGTCTTTTTTTAAGTAATTTTGTTTCTTTTTTAAGTAATTTTGTGTCTTTTTTTGGTCATTTTGATACTGCCTCCAGCGGCCCCCTGGTAATTTGAGTTTGAGACCCCTGGTCTACAGTCTGATCATATCATTTTATCACTTTTTAAAAATAATTGTCTTTTTTAAAGTAATTTTGTGTCTTTTTTAGATAATTTTGTGCCTTCTTTTGTAATTTTGCGTCTTTTTTTGTAATTTTGTGTAATTTTTTGTTAATTTGTGTCTTTTTTGGGTAATTTTGTGTCTTTTTTAAATAATTTTGTGTCTTTTTTAATAATTCTGTGTCTTTTTAAAGTCATTTTGTGTCTTTTTTAAAATAATTTTGTATCATTTTTTAGTAATTTTGTGTCTTTTTTGGTCATTTTGATACTGCCTCCAGCGGCCCCCAGGTAATTTGAGTTTGAGACCCCTGTCCTAAAGAAACCTTTCTTGGTGATGTTACTAGATTGGAGAACAGTGTTTAGGCTTCAATGCCTCAGTATGCTCCAAACAAAGTGCGTGTCTACTAACTTCTGGAACCAGTTTTACAGCTGCATTGGAGTCACTTCCAGTCATTGGAGTTGCTCTTAACATTAGTTTGTAGCTTTCTAAGGCATGCAATCCAACAAGCATTTTCTGCAGTGGCTAGATTTACAAAGATGTGACAGTAGGCAGGACTGGACTTCTCTTTCAAGCCATCATTCTTTACACTTCCATCACTTTTTCTGTGGACAAGAATGCTTTCAAAGACAGTGCTTGCTACAAGAATACAAAGTAAGGATGTCACCATACCAGGAATGTAGTAGTCAATACCAATACCAGCGAAATTCCACTAATCTCAAAGCCCAATCTTCTTCTTCATTCATCTAGAATTGATAAAAACCATAGTTCCATCCATACTTCTTGTACTATTTCATTCCTCTTGATCGCCAGAGTTCGTTCCATACCGTCTCTGGTGGTCAGGAAGAATTCTTAAAGCCTTATTACATCTGTGTTTGTAGTTGTGCTGGAAATGTCCACTAAATTGTTGCTTTTATTGCCAATATATGCTGCTAAGTTGCAATAATGTTAGCCTGGGGAAAAAAATAATGTACACCTTGACTTTACCTTGTGGAATATAATTACATGCCTTATTATCATCAAATATTTAATTCATCGAGGTTACTACAACCAAGCAAAGCTGCAAAAATCTTGATAATAACCAGGATATTAGCATGCATGTAGACATACTAATTGCAATACTCTCTCTCTCTCTCAAAGTCAAACGTGCTCCAAAGATTTACAGCATATATTACAAGCCATTTGCAATCACATTTTTCAATAACCAAATCGTATTCTTATGCTGTTGTGTGTTGTAACTTAATATAATTACTTGATAAAATGCCACCTGGGACTGTGGAGTAAGAAAAGTCATGGCACTGCTTTTAGTATCTTAGCGTAAAAGTTTGATTCATTAAGCTAGCTGGCGACATTAGCTTGCTTCGTTCTTTCATAGCACGATGTACCGGACACGAGTTATGCTAGCAAACATGCTAGTTGGTTAGCTAGCTAGTAAGCTGCTTTCAGTGTCTGTTGGCCAATCAAGTAATTAGGAGAGAACCGCTAACTTCACAGCTAACTTAGCTGCTAATTGAAAGAGGAGGAAAGAGTCAGCAAGCAAAAAACAAACACTAGAATATTATGACCATATTTGAGCTAACAGTATTAACCTCAATGCAGATAATTAAACAGTTAAAGGGCTGATTGGAAACCACAAGACCTTTGTGCATTTGAGAACGCCTTGCTATGCTCAATATGTAAGGGAATTGTTGCAACAACAAAAAAAAGTTCCACACAGTCAAAATTGAAACTTGGAAGAAAAAAAAAAAACCTTTTCATCTTTGAAAGAAAGCAGTTTAATCCACTTTAAAGTTGTCTGATTGATAGATATCGACAATCAAGGTGGAAAGCAGAAATACTGTCACTGGTAACTTAAAATAGCTCCAAACAACTTTTGCAACAAAAAAAAAAAAAAAAAGAAGCCTCCAGGCCAGACAATAATGATCTGGTATTTTTTTTATGGAAGGAAGAACTATGAACGCATTTGAATTACCAAAAACAACAATGGATTATTGAGCCTGTCTGATTACATGCTGTGTGTGCATGGATTGTGCACGAGAATGTGTGTATCTGTGTGGTCCTCCTGAACAGCCACTCTGGGCCGACGAGCAAAAATATCAATACCGTCTGTCCCTGTGTGTGTGTGTGTGTGTGTGTGTGTCGGGGGGATATATCAATACCTTCTGTCTCTGTGTTTGGAACCCCTGCTGGGCTACAGACTGTGCTATCTGCAACTCTCTCACCAGTAATCTACTTGTGTGTGTGTGTATGAGTGTGTGTGTGTGTGTGTGTCCATCCAACCACCCATTATAGCTGCCATGTGACAAAGTTTCCTTTTCTTTCTCTGTGTCACACACACTCACACACACACACACACACACATAGTAATGTATCTCGTAAAGTCTGTTCTAATGACACAGCCAGGGCCCTTAAACTGTGTTTATAAATGTAATTAAATGGACCGGCCTTTGTAAAAGCATCCAAGCGTAGTGTAGCAATGATCCAGTGTGTGTGCATGCGTCTACGAGCGAGAGTGTGTGTGTGTGTGTGTGTGTGTGTGTCCATTTGGACGACCGGTACTCATGATGGCAGGAACAGCCTCCACTTAACCCTAAACCGCCATGGTGAAATTACAGAGCATCCAAATTACAACACTTAGGCAAGCAGAGAGAGAGAAAGAGAGGGACGGACACAGAAAGAGAGAATGGGGTTTGAAAGAGGAAACTTGGTCACACACACACACACACACACACATACACACAATCCTGACTGACTCAGCTTGTGGACTTCTACTTGAAACCCAGAATGCAGAAACTGTCTTTTAACTTCTAATCTGTTGCAGATTTGGTGACCCTGAACGAGATTTCATGTGGTCCAACCTTCAGGTTGGTTTTGATGTTGCTGTCACTGTCATGCAGCCATTTCATTGATTACAGACAGAGGAAAGTTAGTAGATTTGCAAAATTATATGATCAGACTGTAGACCAGGGGTCTCAAAGTCAAGTTATGTGGGGGCCGCTGGAGGCAGTATCAAAATGACCAAAAAAAGACACAAAATGACCAAAAAAGACACAAAAGGAATGAAAAAACACTAAATTACTTTAAAAAAGAAACAAAATGACCGAAAAAGATACAACATTATTAAAAAAGACACAAAATGACCAAAAAAAAACACTAAATGACCAAAAAAAAAGACGTAGAATTACCAAAAAAAGACACAAAATTATAAAAAAAAAAAAAAAGATGCAAGTCAATCATGACGTTGCATCCCCATTTTATAGCATAAAGCATCTAATTAAAGCCAAACATATTAGAAAAATGAATACTTAAACATATGACCTATATTAAAGCCAGCAACCAGGGGAGAGATCATGTTTTAACTTTGGGGAGCTGTCAGGCCATTTATCTGTATATACTGTGTAGTCTGTGGTTGAGAGAGACTCTGTGTAACAAACAGGGTGCTTGAAATCCTTGAAAATTTACTTGCGGCTGTGGTTGTTTTGAAGTGCTTTAGAAATAAAGTTGAGTTGAGTTGAGTTGAAAATGCTTACATTTTAAATGTTGTATTTTCAAGGTTTAAAAAGTGCTTGGATTTTGGATAAAGTGCTTGTAAATGCTTGAAATGTTTACTGTATTTCTCTTGTAATCTGACTGTATCCATCTATAGACTATAGATAATCACATGTTCAATGTATAAAATAATGAGTAGCCTATCTGAAATGAAGAAAAATGTATGGTTCAGTGAAATCTCCCTCTTTTAGTATGTAAGAACTCATCTAAAAAATGCAATTTACAACAGGTGGAAGATACTGGAAAAGCTTGTAAATGGACCTTGAAAGTCCCTGAAAAATGCTTGAATTTGACCACTGCTAAAGTGTACCAACCCTGAACAAAGACGTTACCTCCTCATTCATTTCAATGAGGCCACTGTATTGATGCATCATGTCTCTGACAAAAAAAAACACAATATTGTCTGGCAAAAAGTAAGTCTTGGATCCACTTTTTCTGCAAAGTCCAGGTGACATCATGTGGTAATGCACAGCCAATCAAACCAATGCAAGCACACATTCTGTGTAACATGAAAGCTTTGTTTTTTCCCGACTTTAAACTCTTGTATCTATCACTCAAACTGACCTTCCTGATGTCAGCAGTTGAAGCGAAACACATCCACTAATGCAGTGTTGTTTTCAGTCTGAACACCCAATTATTTTAGGATGTGGTCCAGTTAGCATTGGAGCTATCCAGTGTGTGAACAAACACATTAACATCGTGCCCTCGAGCAGAACTGAGTGTGCCAAATCATCACTATCACTGGTCAAATGAGTCGCTTTTAGCAGGGTAACACAGAAAGTGTCATTGTCAGATTAACCGTGATACGCAGTATTTTACACCTTGCTGAAAATCAGTCGATCGGGTTAGGACCCAATAGATGGAGGAGGCCCCTACTAGCCCGTAGACACCATTCAGTAGTGTGGTAATGTTCGATCGAGTGTTAAAAGAATGAATGATTTCAATTAGATAGTTTGAGTAATAAGTTGATATTAGAACTATCAAAATGACACAAAATGACAGAAAAAAACCTAAATTACTTAAAAAAGACACAAAATGACAGAAAAAAACTAAATTACTTTAAAAAAAGACACAAAATGACAAAAAAATACACAGAATTACCAAAAAAGACACAAAATTACTTTAAAAAAGACACAAAATTTCCAAAAAAGACAAAAAATGACCAAAAAAAGAAACAAAATTACCAAAAAAAGAAAACAGAATTACAAAAAAGACACAAAATGACTGAAAAAAACACAAAATTACTTTAAAAAAGACACAAAATTGCCAAAAAAGAAACAGAATTACCAAAAAAGACACAAAATTACCAAAAAAAGTAATTAAAGGGACCTTCCACACAACACAGTAAAGTGCCATTCATATAAAACTCACATTAAACTTTCATATCAAGGTGGGGGCCACAAAATATCATCACGAGGGCCACAATTGGCCCGCAGGCCGCGAGTTTAAGTCCCATGCTCTAAGTGCTGCTCAAAATGTTAGAACCAAATAAAATTATGCAGAAGATTCAGCATAACAATAATTAATTCATAAAACTATGACATTTTTTCAGCTTGGCAGCCTCAGAAAGAATGATATGAGTCTTGAGTGTGATAAATTAAAGCAGGTCATTTCACCATATATATATATATTTTTTCTGTTTTCTTAATTCCTAACAATACTTACTTTATGTCTCCTGAAAGCACACACACGCACACACTCGAGTCTTAAATCCCTGATGAAACAAGAGCACACGCTGAGAGGAAGCAGATTTTCTTTAGTGCCACAAGCAAGAGGTTGGTGGTCACTGAGGACACACACACACACACACACACACACACACACACACACACACACACACACACACACACACACATTTATACACAAAGCCAGTCTGGTATTGAGTGATCTGTAGGGACCTGCAACAGCTGCCAAGCAGGACAATTCAGTCATCAGTGTGTGTGTGTGTGTGTGTGTGTGAGTCTTGCAGTGACCACAGTGGGAGATCACTCCGAGCCGAGCAAACACCTCAGCTGGCCGGAGGCCCACACACACACACACACACACACACACACACACACATACACACACACACACACATGCAAACACACACCCAGCTCTTTGCTTCCTCTCTTCATCTAATCCCTCCTCCGCCCAGTTGGTTTCATCCTTCCATCTGTCCATCAACATTGCATACAGGTGGCTGTCTCTCTCTCTCTCTCTCTCTCTCTCTCTCTCTCTCTCTCTCTCTCTCTCTCTCTCTCTCTCTCTCTCTGTCTCTTTCTTTCTCTCGTTCGGTTAGGGTTAGGGTTGTCTCTCTCTCTTTCTGTCTCTTTCTCTCCTTCTTTCTTTCTCTCGTTCTGTCTCTTTCTGTCTCTCTCTCTCTCTTTTCTGTCTCTTTCTCTCTCTCTCTCTCATCTCTCCCTTTTTCCTCTCTCTATTCCTAAATCCCTCTTTTTCTTTTCCACATTCCACCTTTTTCCCTGTCTTCATCTCTTTCACTGTCTCTCAATGATTCGCCCATGAAAAAAGAGAGGATCAGGAGAGGAGAGGAGAGAAGAGAGGGAGAATCGGTAAAGAGACAAAAAGAAAAGAAGGAGAGCACGATGAGAGACGATGAATCACAAAAATACAAACACACACCCTAAACGCCCACACACACACACACACACACACACACACATTTAGGGCAACATGTGGACAAGCTGCGACTCGAGCGAAGAAGAAGCCACGCTGGTGCCAAAAACCCTTTCGCCGCTCTTTATTCTTTCACTCCCTCCCACTTTTCCTCCTTTAATCCCTCCATCCTCCCCTCCCAGGTGGGAAGCACTCAGCGCCGTCTCTTTAATTGTATTCATCCGACAAGGCCAATCGATAGAGGACATATTTAATACAAATTTATGACTATTAGCCATCAGCGATAAAAAGCCTCTTTTTTTTTTTCTTCTTCTTCTTCTTCCTAGATAGCTCTTGCTTGTGGTGAAAGAGAGAAAGAGAGGAGGAGGAGGAGGAGGAGGAGGAGGAGGAAGGAGAGGAAATACAAGCCATCCTGCTTTTAACACAAACAGCCTCCCACAGTCTCACTGTCCGACCTTGGAGAGATACAGTTTAAGCTGCAAGAAAAACACGAGAATTCAAGATTTCTTTTTTTTTTTTTTTTTTTTTCCAGACAAGGCTTCAACTTCAAGTGGGTCTCGGGTGTATTTGGGAGGTTTTTCAGGCATTTGATTTTAGTGCACAGTTCACAAGAGGATTTCAGGATGGACTCCAGCACAGCGGCACTTTCTGGCAGGGATAATAAATTATTATAGAGACTGGTTATTTTAGAATTTGAGAGAGAAAAAAAAACTGCTCCTCCGCTGGTGAAAATGATATTAAGACAGAAACATGGTGTATTTTACTCGACCTTTTTCAGTATGAGGAGGAAAAATGCCACAACAGATTGTTCTGAAGTCTTGAAATCTGATTCAGATGCACTAACACAATAATCTAACTGTACGGGTTTTAAATATTTAGGTCACAAAGATCGTACTTTTATTGATAATCACGATTCTTTATTAAAAATTGAGACATTGTGTTTATTATTGGGGGTTTTTTTTTGCACAGCATATGTGTGCAAAACTGTAATATTCAACTTGTTATGGGTTTTTGATTGTGCTCCATCATATTAATATCTAAAACAGGGAAGGGCAACTTAAATGCTGCAGGGGGCCACAATTTTTCATCTTCACTACCACAGGGCCACATATAGGACCGTGCACTTAACCAGATATGAGGAAACTGCTATTTTAAATATGTTTACAGTGCAGTAACTTAAGATATTTCATGCTCAAATGCATGTATAACTTTTAAGATGTCATGTTTTTGTTCATTTTGTGTCTTTTTTTGTTCAATTTGTGAGTTTATTTTGTGTCTATTTGTTTTCAGTGCAGTAACTTAACATATTTCATGCTCAAATGCATGTAAAACAGTAAAAATAGGAATACAAAAAGTTTGAAGCAAATAAAAAATAACCACTTACTGTGATTTATTTTTTATCAGTGCAAGCAGTGCAACAGCAGACCAACATTAATTGCAAGAAGCAATTTTGTGCATTTTTACACTGCACTTTTAAGATTTCATGCTCAAATGCATGTGAGGGCCACTTCAAGTGAGGGTGCGGGCCGTATGCGGCCACCGGGCCTCCAGTTACCCATCTAAAATATGATGAAACGTGGAAAAAAGAAACTGCAGCCCATGTTCCCAAAGAATAAATATAATATGATCAGAAAAACTCTTATCATTGCACTAAAGGACATTTAAATGTAAGTTGTTGGCTTAACATAATGA
Organism: Centropristis striata; assembly: GCF_030273125.1. Taxonomy (NCBI): domain Eukaryota; kingdom Metazoa; phylum Chordata; class Actinopteri; order Perciformes; family Serranidae; genus Centropristis; species Centropristis striata. Next base: position 31,742,414 of record NC_081536.1, read on the forward strand.
ACATAATGAGAGTTTGAATAACGTGCATTTTAAAAGGCAAACTTCAATGCCATTTCTAGTTGTTTCTACGTTTTATTTCCCTGCTAACAGGCAAAGAAACTGAAATATTAAATATCAGAGATGTAGTGAGTGTTCTGCTACACACGGAGACAAACATCAAAGGGAGTGTTGCGATTTCTGGTCATTTTGTGTCTTTTTTTAGTCATTTTGTGTCTTTTTTAAGTAATTTAGTGTTTTTTCAGTCATTTTGTGTCCTTTTTAGTAGTTTAGTGTCTTTTTTGGTCATTTTGTGTCTTTTTCAAGTAATTACGTTTTTTTGTGATGCATGTGCAAGCCTCTTCTGTTTGTGTGTGAAGTGGTATTCATTTCTGCATACACAAACAAGAGAATTATTGCACAAAAGGACATTTAAATTCAAGTTTTTGGCTTAACATAATGTGCATAATAAGAATTTGAATAATGTGCATTTTAAAAGGGAAACTTCAATGCAATTTCTAGACGTTTCTACGTTTTATTTCCCTGCTAACAGGCAAAGAAACTGAAATATTAAATATCAAAGATGTAGTGAGTGTTCTGCTACACACGGAGACAAACAGCAAAGGGAGTGTTGCGATGAGATAAAGCACGAAGACAAACTCCCCTCCAGCGCTCCTTCACAACCTTGTCTACTTAACAAACACATAGGCTTGATTCATTAGAGCTGCAGTCACTACACCCTGAGAGCCCTATCGATCCCCCAGACGCTTTCTACAGGCCGGGGAAGAAAAAACTCAGAGAGATGGAGAAACAGAGAAATGGAGGAGAAGGAGAAAAAAAAGCTCCCAAAGAGAGACAGGCTGAATATATGGCTCTGTTAATACGGAGCGAGCAGCAGTTTACCTGCCTCTTTAAATCCATTCTAGTGTGCAAGGCGACTGTGACGGCTCCCGGAGAGAAAAGCCCCCCGCCCGCCGCCAAAGGAAATCTTTCGCCCTCCAAGAGAAACAAGGTGTGCATGAGCTGGAACCGGAGTCAGATGATGGAGAGACTTTTGGTTTGTGTGAAACCGCCAGTAGAAAAACACACGGGAGAGACCGCGTCGCTTACAGTTTAACGTTCGACTCGTCCTGAGTGTGAGGCAGATTTCACCAGAGAAACCCCTGTTTTTTATTTGCACAGCTGATTGCAGCAACTTTTATGGAGTGATGGAGTATGAGATGACTAGGAAAAGTGTCATAATTAATAACGGTGAAGGAGAAACTTGTGGCAATCAAAGTCAAATGCGATATAAAGAGGAGAGAATTATAAAAAAAATCACTGTACCGTTTATTGCGCAAGCTGGAGCTTTGTTTCACTTGTTTCTATGACGACGTTTACAAAAATAATAATAATAATAATAATAATGATAATAATGATAATTTTGTGTCTTTTTTGTAATTTTGTGTCTTTTTCTAGTAATTTTGTGACTTTTTTTTTAGTAATTTAGTGTTTTTTCAGTCATTATGTGACTTTTTTGGGTCATTTTGGGTCTTTTTGTAGTAATTTTGTGTCTTTTTGTAGTAATTTTGTGTCTTTTTTAAGTAATTACGTGTTTTTTTCTGTCATTTTGTGTCTTTTTTTTGTAATTTTGTGGTTTTTTTTGGTCATTTGAGTTTGAGACCCCTGGTATAGACAGTGTTTCTGCATGATAAAAGGCTTGTGATGCATGTGCAAGCCTCTTCTGTTTGTGTGTGAAGTGGTATTCATTTCTGCATACACAAACACACAAACACACACACACACACACACACACACACTGACATATGCTTGGGGCCTGGCCACCAGCAGAGGACAAAAAGGCCAGTAAATAATTGAGAAGTGTGAAAAGCAACGGAGGGGAGAAAAAAAAACAGATAGAGGGTGGTGGGCGGTGCCACAATGCAGCAAACCTTTAAAAAAAAATCTGGATAACTTTTTAGTATCTACAGGCGATGGGTGTAGAGCATGGGTCTCAAACTCGCGGCCCGTGGGCCAATTGTGGCCCTTGTGACGATGTTTTGTGGCCCCCACCTTGATATGAAAGTTTAATGTGAGTTTTATATGAATGGCACTTTACCGTGTTGTGTGTGGAAGTTCCCCCTTTATTACTTTTTTTAATAATTTTGTGTCTTTTTGGTAATTATGTGTATTTTTTGGTTATTTTGTGTCTTTTTTAAGTAATTTAGTGTTTTTTTTCAGTCATTTTGTGTCTTTTTTTGGTCATTTTGTGTCTTTTTTGGCCATTTTGTTTTTTTCTGTTATTTTGTGTCTTTTTTAAGTAAGTTTGTGTCTTTTTTGGGTAATTCTGTATTTTTTTTTTGGTCATTTTGTGTCTTTTTTAAGTCATTTAGCATTTTTCTGTCATTTTGTGTCTTTTTTTTTTACTCATTTTGTGTCTTTTTTTGGTCATTTTGCTACCGCCTCCAGTTTGAGACCCCTGATCTACATACATGTAACAAGTTGTGTGAGTATCTCTGTGTGTTTGTCTTTATGTGTGTGAGCCCAAAGATGCTCCATTAGTGATTTGGAAAGTGGTGTGGGGGGCCTGGCATTCCCATCAGGCCCAGTATGGCCTAAGTGCTGCACCACACACACTCCAAAACCCTCACCAACCCCACCCACAGCCCCCCTTACCCTCCACCAACCCTTATCCCACCTAGAACGACCTCGTAGCGCCTCTCAGCCGGGTCCAGAACACACACACACACACACACACACACACACACACACACACACACATGGTCCACTAATGACCAAACCCAAACAGCTCCCAAACAACTCTGAAAAGCTATTAGGAGAGGGCATTTTGATGGGGAAGTGATTTTTTTATATGCCATTAAAAGCCATGGATAAAATGGGCGTTCGCGTAAATACAGCCACAGGTCGGAAGGGGAAAGCCAAACAAGGATAATTGAGAAACCATACTTCCCCCCGGAGATAAAGGTAGAGGAGTGTCCACGTGCTGCAGAGTGAAGAGTGTGTGGAGTCGGTCACACAGGAAGGACTTTAGTTTCTATTTTGCTTTTGGGACGTTCTGTCGACTTGTTATCACATGTGATGTCCTGTGACTTTAAGAAAAAAATAGCTACATTCATTGAAAAAAACAGCCAATGTAGATTTTTTTATGAGTTGTTTTTATTCTTTATTGTCCAGTTGGAATAAGATCCTGTGATCGACACACTGACGCCAAATACTAATATTTGTTTCAATCAATCAATCAATCAATCAATCAATCAATCAATCAATCAATCAATCAATCAATCAATCAATCAGGCTTTATTTGTATAGCACCTTTCATACAAGAGAGATGCAACACAAAGCGCTTTACATTAAAAAAGGAGAAAATAACTCAGAAATTAATTAGATAAAAAATAAAGTAAGATAAGATAAGATAAAATAAGATAAAAAATAAATATAATAATAAAAAATAAATAATAAAAAAATAAAATTCAATAATAACAATAGAAAGTTAAAAAAAAGGTAGATAAAAAAGAAAAAAAACAATAAATAAATAATTAAAAAACAAAGCATGATAATATGTATATATATATATATATATATATACATATATATATATATATATGTGTGTGTGTGTGTGTGTATATATACATATATACGTATATATATATATATATATATATATATATATATATATATATATATATATATATATATATATATATATGACTAATAAATAGTAGCAAATAAATAAATAAATAAAAGAGGAGATGTTATAACACTAAGATGCATGAGCAGAAAAATGTGTTGTGACATGTTCTGGGGCTAAAATGTTTAAGGGAAAGATAAAACTATGCCTTGCTAAAATAATTTCAATCCTTTTAAATGAGTTTCCAAAATACATAAAGACGGTGCCTTTCCCTCGCTGTCCACCATTTCCCCATTAGTTTATTCTAAGTCAAAATACCGGCCGATCTGTTAAGATCACCTGCATGTTTCAATAAAAATATATCAGTATTTGGCGTCAGCGATACAAAATGTTCCCGTATTGATATTTCCTCTCACCCAGAGTCGGCTGTAATGTAGAATTTAAACTTTGAACACACTCCTGCATACTTTAAGCTCCACTGTGCATTTTAAACCCTGAGATTTGAATGCAGGCAGGGAGCCTACAGAGGCTCCTGACAGGGAGAAAATAGCTCTGGTTCCAGGGTAAACCTGGAAGAGCGCTGGGATTCACGTCAGGTCAAGTTCAGACACGATTTAGACACTGAGGCAACTTTTTCCTAGAAGGAGCTGGTGGGTTTGGCATACCTGTTTAATACCAGCCCTCCTCCTCCTCCTCCTCCTCCTCCTCCTCCTCCTCGTCTCCTCCTACCTCCTCCTAAACAATTTTGTCTCTTTGTCTCGTTCAGAGCAGAAGACAAAACATAAACATCACTCATCACGGAGCAAACACACCTACACACACTCCTGACTCAACCTTATTCAGCATTAACAGCAAATCATTCAGCACTTCAGCAGGATTTTCTAAGCCCTCGTGATAAAAAGGAGTGAAAGAAGAGGAGAAACAAAGAGGAAACATTGAGGCACCCTTGGGACCTGACACACACACACACACACACACTCCTCACAGTTAGGGAAGGATATCTTTCTCCTCCTCATTAGCTCTTAATAACCCAGAAGGCCATCATATTCATAACAGCTGTTAAGCAATCTTTTAAAAAAAAAAAAAGCTTGGTGATGAGAAGGTCACTCCGCCTATTAGAAAAGCCTGTCAGTGTTTGCTGGTCTATAACCTGCAGAACATGGGAGTGGCCACGCAGACGTGATCTTATAGCCACAAGTTGGTGCATGAAATGGCATGAATGAAATGCATTTTATTCATATTTTGAACCGTCTGTGCCTTCATTTAGATTTCCTTTGTGCTCAAATTAATTTAATCACTTGTGTGAGAGGAAAACAAAAGAGAAGAAACTGGAGCTTGTGATCTTAACGCTGGCCAAAGTGACGATATCAGCCTGCTTTATTAGGGCCACGGGGCAATCGCACCAAGCACTACTGTTATACTGTGGATTTCTTCTTCTTCCTCTTCCGGACGCAATTTCGTCCCGCTACTAGTCCTACAACTTGAAGAGTTGCAGGACAAATTATATATCAAAACGTGCGGTTTGATCGGGATCGGTGTGCTATTACTTTTTTCTACAGAATATGAATTTTTGCCCAAAACTACCCAAAATTTTGCATTGAAATGAATGGGACGGCCGAAAAAAAATGAGCAAAAAAGAACAATAATTGGAGATTTTTAAACGTCTACTTCTCCGGCATAATTTCACCTAGAGACTCCATTTAAACTTTAAACAGTAGACACAAGTCTTGTGTATCGGTGTATTAATCCACGTTTCAATAGGTCATATCGTTTTTTATCAATCCCTGTTCAATGACCATGATCATTTTTGGAGAAATTCTGAGATTATAATAGGTGTGTAGTGCACGGAATGTTCGTGTCACAGTGTGTGACATCATCGCCAGAGTGTAGAGGGAGAGAAAAAATTGTCAAAAACATTAATTTGAAAACTGCGCTCCAGGCCGCAAATTCCACTCTACAGAAATAATTTATACATAGAAACGTAGGAAAATTAGTCTTCTCACTCACAATCCTCTGGTAAAGCTGTCAGAGTTATAGTTTGGGCGTAAGACGCACAGATGCTCCACCAACACGCACCAACAGCCCTTGTGCTCCTAACATTACTGGTATTAATTGTTTGAAATCTCTGAAGAATCTCTTCAGATAAAAGCGATAAAGTATATAGTAGACTTCTATGCTAAATAAATAAATAAAAAAGGCTTGGAGGACACATATAATAAGTCAGTGAAAGCTGTTTGGCTTTGTATTGTCACAATAATGTATCACTAATAATTTCATAGCTTTGAAAAATGACCTTTTACAAACATTTACAGCAACATCTCTTTCCAAAATGAGTATTTATCATTTATCATTGCAGACATTGTCATGGCAGGTGTTACTATAACAACATTAATAATGGCTCTGTTCCATTAAGTGTCCCAGTAAGCCAGCATGTCTCCGAAACTGGCTCACCTAAGTGGAATGCAGCCTTTATTAAGACACTGTTTATGGAGAGAAATATGTCTGTAGATTTTTCTTAATGTCCTTTGTCCACTTTTTCATGCAGCCAGTGACTGTATTGTATATGGAGAACATTTAGTAATATGTCAGGTTCACAAATTAAACATTTCCTCACCACAAACTGGACTTTTCCCCACAGAGCAGCCCTGTAAAACCCTGCACCACTTCTGTTTAAAACACTTCTCCCAGATCTGCTACCTGTAAGCTCTGGGTCTCAAACTCGCGGCCCTCGGGCCAATTGCGGCCCTCGTGACGATATTTTGTGGCCCCCACCTTGATATGAAAGTTTAATGTGAGTTTTATATGAATGGCACTTTACCGTGTTGTGTGTGGAAGGTCCCTTTAATTACTTTTTTTGGTAATTTTGTGTCATTTTTTTATAATTTTGTTTCTTTTTTTAAATATTTTTTTGTCTTTTTAGGTAATTTTGTGTCTTTTTTTGGTAATTATGTGTCTTTTTTGGTCATTTCGTGTCTTTTTTTGGTAATTCTGTGTCTTTTTAGGTAATTTTGTGTCTTTTTTTGGTCATTATGTGTCTTTTTTAAAATAATTTTGTGTCTTTTTTTAAGTAATTTAGTTTTTTCCTGTCATTATGTGTCTTTTTTGTAATTTTGTGTCTTTTTTGGTAATTCTGTGTCTTTTTAGGTAATTTTGTGTCTTTTTTTGGTCATCATGTGTCTTTTTTAAAATAATTTTGTGTCTTTTTTTAAGTAATTTAGTTTTTTCCTGTCATTATGTGTCTTTTTTGTAATTTTGTGTCTTTTTTTGGTAATTCTGTGTCTTTTTTTCATAATTTTGTGTCTTTTTTGGGAATTCTGTGTCTTTTTGTCCACTTTTTCATGACTGTATTGTATATGGAGGACATTTAGTAATGTGTCAGGTTCACAAATTCGAAATTTCCTCACCGCAAACTAGACATTTCCCTACAGAGCAGCCCTGTAAAACCCTGCACCACTTCTGTTTAAAACACTTATACAATCGCTATACGTCTTCTCCTCCCAGACCTGCTACCTGTAAGCTAAACTCCCCCATGTCTCTCTCTCTCTCTCTCTCTCTCTCTCTCTCTCTCTCTCTCTCTCTGTCTCCCGTTCCCTGCAGCTGAGCCCTGTAAATCAAGTTGAAACATAGCTCTGCATATGTGTGTGTATGGCCTGTATGTTGCCTACTAACCGCTGCCAAAAAATGTGTCCCAACCACCCCCTTACCTCCCTATAACGTCTGCCTATAGGAGGAGGAAGAGCCAGAGGGGACGCAGGCATGCACGTATGTGTGAGTGTGTGTGTGGGATTAAGTTTGGTGCTATCTGTCAGGGTCATACGGGTTGAAGGAACATATCCTGGACGCTTATCTCAAGTGGGGCAGGGAGAAAAACTAACCACACTGCCACGACTGTCTACCACTGTTCCCTTTTGTTTGGTTTTTGCACAAAGAAAGGCACATTATTGCACCAGATTAGTGATAATCATAATGTTTTAACGTGGATAAAATGATTGAATCGTCAAAATTACCTCAATCTTTGACCATGTTGAATGACCACCAGGCATTATACATATTATTTTATTTAAAAAATGATGTTTCATTGTGTTTTAATTGTGTTTGAATTGTGTTTTAACTGTGTTTTAATTGTCTTATGTTCCCCTATCTTATTTCTTTCTTTTTATCTTCTGTAAAGCACTTTGTGATTTTATCTATGAAAAGTGCTATATGAATAAACTTTACTTACTTACTTACTTACTTACTTACTTACATACTTACTAACATACTTACTTACTTACTAACATACTTACTTACTTACTTACTAATATACTTACTTACTTACTTACTTACTTACTAACTAACATACTAACATACTTACTTACTTACTAACATACTTACTTACTTACTTACTAACATACTTACTTACTTACTTACTTACTAACATACTTACTTACTAACATACTTACTTACTTACTTACTTACTTACTAACATACAAACATACTTACTTACTTACTTACTTACTTACAGTTCATGTCAAATCATAAGTATAAAAGTGACAGAGATGAAGTGTAAAGCAGATTTCTGCAGCAGGATTTGGTAACACTTTACAATAACCATCTAAGTTATGTTTATAGATGGTAAATAAACCAAATATTAACCATTTTCAAAGCCCCACAATCAAGTCTACATATTTAGTATTTATAGATGTTTACAACTATTTTCTTAAAGCTACATACATCAATACACATTATTAATTAGAATTGAATTGTTTTTTAAATGGTAAAGTAACTATTAACTTACATTAATAAACTATCTAATTATCATTTATAAATGATGGTTATTGTAAAGTGCTAGCCAGGATTTTACTTACAGTAAAGTATTTTTACACCAGGTTGAGTATTCAGATCCTTTACTGCAGTAAAAGTACTAATACCACACTCTAAAATTACTCCACTACAAGTAAAAGTCTTGCATTCAACACTTATTGAAGTAAAAGTACAAAAGTACCAGCATCAAAATGTACTTAAAGTATCAAAAGTAAAAGTACTCATTATGCAGAATGAACCCACTCAGATTGTTTTATTTATTCCAAATACGTTATTAGAATATTTGTATTGATGCATTTCTGTAAGTGCTTCAATTTAGTAAAGACAGAGCTCATTTTAACTACTTAATATACTGTTATGAGGGTTTTTTTTTGTCTAAATCTGTATGTCTAATCTCTTTAAATTGATCATGTTTTTATGTGAAATCTCGACCTGAAAAGTAACTAAAGCTGTCAGATAAATGTAGTGGAGTAGAAGTATAAAGGTACAAAAAATGGAAATACTCAAGCAAAGTACAAGTACCTCAAAATTATACTTAAGTATTGAGTAAATGTACTTAGTTACATTCCACCACTGGATCAGGATCAGGTATGAGACAGCAGCTCCCTGGACACAGACACACTAAAAAGGCCCTTTTCTTCTTCATATATAGCAAATTAAATTGCTTTACTAATTTTAATAAAGGCTTAGTGCAGCCTAATTATGCATCATGCAGCTCCAGTTAGAGAATAGCTCTGCAGGTTGGCAGCTTTTCAAAATAAACTTTCACTTTGTTCACATGCAGGAAACAGTTAACTTTAGGAAATAAAACCACTTGACTAAGGTTAGAGAAGAAGAACAGGGTTGAGCTTAACTACTTCCACACTTCACCACTTGACATTTATGCAGGATGACTCATGATACCAACACTGGCTCTAACAAGGTTTTACAAGGGACACAAACACAGCTTTCTTTTCTCTTTTTCCTCCATCCAACACCACTCTCTCCCACCCTAAACTGACCTTTGCTGTCTTATTAGTACGGACGTTACTCTCCGGATGGTTTTACACACTCTAACTTCCACATATACAGATGTTCATGTTTGTGAAGTGTATTATGCTTATGTTGCTGATGTTTTTTTCATAGTTTTTTCCTCCTTTCCTCCCCTCACATTGTGCTGTATTTCTTTCTCTTCATCTCTGTCTTCCTGTCCTGTTCACCTCTGTCATATTGTTTGTGTGTTTTATACGTTTTGGACGGGTTGATGGCAAATTTCGTTTTACTACCCTGTGCAATAAAGGCTTCTGATTCTGATTTACATGGGAGTTAATGGAAAGTCAGGTGTGTCTTATACACACTAAAGGCTAAAGGCTAACGGCTAAAGGCTGCTTGTGCATTAGAATCAGTGTCGGTACACTTTAAAACCAAACTTGTTGTTTCAGGCTAAATATTTTAGTGTCGATGCTGCGAAAGAATTTCATGCCAAGACAACAAAGATAATGGTGTTAATTCAAATTAATCTTGCTCTTGCACAAATCTTTGTTGTACTGAAAAGGAAAAATTTGTTATAATGACAAACAAGCAACATTAAGATTGAATCGAGACATCACTACTAGACTTTAGACTATGAAATTACGTGCAATGCATACGCCAAAATCCAATTTTGCATGCATATATGATACGCACAGGAGCTTTTCCAAAAATGGCAACTCTAACAGTTGCAGGAACAAAGCCACTTCTTTTTGTTTAAGGCAAAAAAGTTCCTGGTTATGAATTATAAAAGACAGTTTAAAAAGCAAATAAATGCATGTAAATGGACAACATGACCACTGGAAGCAGTGGTGCAATGTAACTAAGTACATTTACTCAAGTACTGTACTTAAGTACAAATTGGACATACTTGTACTTTACTTGAGTATTATCATCACCAAGTGTAAACATGGGCACGGATTGGCGTATCGTATGCACGCAAAATGAGATTTATGCATATGCTTTGCATGCAATTTGAAGGTCTAAAGTTGTGTTATTTCTACACAGATTCAAGAGAACGGGCTGCAGATTTACTCCAAAGAGTGATGTGACACCTTTTGTGTTAAAATATGTTTATTTTAAAAAGCTACGACCCATTTTAACCCATGACGTGTGATACTGACTCCATGTGTGTGAGAGGAGGAAGTGTTGAAAGCGCGCCATATTTAGGCTCACAGCAAAGACACAGGCTAATTGTTGCTTTTCACATATCACCCTCTCTTTTTACCATCTGCCCTCTCTCTTTCTCTCTGTGTGTGTCTGTATATCACTCTCTTCTTCTTTGCCGTTTCTTCCTAAAACTGTCGCTCCCCGCCCCGCTGATACAGGCTTATGTATAACCTCCCACCACCTCCTTTCTTCCTCTTCCCTCCATTAAAAGTGCCTCAAGGTCTCAACAAGGCAGCAGCACATCTCACATATCTCTTCGAAAACCCCCGACGGCCATCACGGCTCTGTAAAATGCAGTTTCTGGCCTTAAAATGGCTCCTATTTAAATCTTTTTCCGCCCGGCAAATGGTGTAATATCAGGCGGTGACAAAGTGGCGACGTGAGTCAGAAGGCTGGTGGCCACAGAGAAAAGAAACAGGACAGAGACTCGTTCTCATGGTCCGCTGGTATATTTAGACTAGACAACACAAACCACCATGACTCACAGAAAGAAGACGAGATTACAGACACACTCAGTCAAACACAAATCATTCTAAAATCAATCCCATCGCAGACGGACACGTTTCGCCTCAACGGCCTTTCACGTCTCTCACTACCTGTTTTACTACCAGATGTGTGTGTGTGTGTGTGTGTGTGTGTGTGTGTGTGTGTGTGTGTGTGTGTGTGTGTGTGTGTGTGTGTGTGAGAAAGAGGAAGTGACCAGGTGTTTGCACTAAGCTCTATCATGGTCGCAGTCTGATAAGTTCACAGTGAAAATGGGTCATTCATATTGTGTCCTGAAAAAATGCAGATTTCAGATTAGAATAATAAGTTGTCAAATCAATCTATGAAAGCAAGAAGTGTGTGTGTGTGTGTGTGTGTGTGTGTGTGATTATTAAAAAAAGACACAAAATGACCAAAAAATACACAGAATTACCAAAAAAGACACAACATTATTCAAAAGAAGACACAAAATTATTTAAAAAGACACAAAATTACCAAAAAAGACACATAATTAGTTTTAAAAAGACACAAAATAATTATTTTTTAAAAAAAGACACAAAATTACCAAAAAAGTAATTAAAGGGACCTTCCACAAACAACACAGTAAAGTGCCATTCATATAAAACTCACATTAAACTTTCATATCAAGGTGGGGGCCACAAAATATCGTCACAAGGGCCACAATTGGCCCGCAGGCCGCAAGTTTGAGACCCCTGATTTAGTTCATATCTCTCTGACCGTCAGTCAAACTGACCTCAGATTTCCTATGTGTCTTGTTCATGGCATGAAGGTGTGCATCCTCGATTTAGATTTTTCAAAATATCATTATTTATGTAGGATGTGTTGCAGCATTGCACTGTTTCCGATCGGACGCCTTTTAGGGTAGCCCCGCCCCTTTTATTGGAGCTCCGCCCCTTTGTGTGATAGGCCTACACCTGGTCAGTAACACAATTCACTCTGGATTTACACCCTGACTCGTCTCATCTGGAAGTCTATTTAGCCTACCTATCTTTAGGAGTTTTAAAGTGGCTACAAGGTTCCATTTAACAATAATATTCAAATAGTTTCCAGCGAATATCAATGTTCAATGTGTATGTGCTGGATGGTGTGGTACCTTACGAAAAGTAAGTTCTTTATGGAGTTGCAGACGTTGTTGTTGTCTGCATGTAATGTGCAAATTCTGCTATTTGCGATTAGCATGCTAACCGGAAATGTAGCTTTATTCACTTCTTATGTTGCATCTCCCTTTATACGAATACATTCTTCCTACGGGTCCTGCACTAGTTCCTTCAAATCCAGTTTCCAGGTAACGTATCATGAGTAAACGGTGTCCTGACTGAGTTGTGTGGTCTTGTACTGCTGAGTGCTGAGAAGCACTCTGCTGCTATACTGTATATACGCTGCTATATATAGCACATAGTGTTCACTGTAAACTATTTCTGTTAACACAGCACAAGAAGTACAATAGAAATTCAACCCTTAACTTAATGCCCCAGAAACAAAAGTACCAGATTCCTTTGATTGGAGCTAAAACAAAACACTCTCTCTTTTTTTTTTTTTTTTACATAAACACATAATGTAAATTAGCATTTTTTTGATGAAGATCTGTACATTTTGTGACTGAAGAACTGTGACCAAAACTTGTACAACACAAGACATTTTGCACTGTTTTATTATTATTATTATTATTGTTGCTTTTTTATTATCACATGCTGCCTTACTTTTTTTTTTTTATCTTTTAATATATATATTGTATATTTTTTAGCTTTTCCATTGGCTGGCATTCTGCAGACAGCAAAGCAAGAATGTTATTGTACAGGGAAACATGTTTTCTACTGTGACAATAAACACTTTGAATTGAATCATTGATTCTTTACAGTTTCAAAATGAATACATCAAAGCATAAAACACTAGCAAATTGTAAAGCTTGTGCTTTAATATGTCACTTCTATAAAGTTTAGAGAGATACCTTTAAAAAAAAGGATGATAAAAATTTTTCGTACCTTGTTTATATATATTTTCTTTTATTCAGGGTGTGGATTTTGAAAGAACATTTAACAGACAGTGATTGAAAGATGTCACTGAGTTGAATTATGGGAATTGAAGGACCAAACTTTTATATATTTTTATATATATATATATATATATATATATATATATATATATATATATATATGACATCTTTCATTCACTGTCTGTTAAATGTTCTATCAAAATCCACACCCTCACTTTATAACTCAGCTTCCTGACAAATATGTCTCCTTATCTCCTAACTTATTGTCTTTAAAAAACTACTCAAACCAATTATTGAATTATCAAAATAGGAATTGTAGCAGCTCGAGATCATATTATGGATATAAAACTATTCTTCATAATAAATATAGCTATCAATATGTATCAATTTAGACTTACTTTACAGACACTCTTCTTGCATTTCTGTACTGCAACTTTTTGTTGTTATTTGCAGTAAATACAGTGATTCTGATCATCCGTGACAGTCATTAAACTCTCCTTCTATATATTAAACTGCACCTTCAGAACCTGAGAGTGTATCTGTAGCTCATTAGCGCTAGTCGACTCCAGCTCAACACCAATTTGACCCCGGTGGCTAAAACCATTAGCATTCCACACACAAAGCGCTAGCAGTCCTGTAACCCGGCCTGAGACGGACCCACGCCCCTCTGCTGTAGCAAAGGTTGGGGGCCGTGTTGAGCTAATTAACCCTGTTAATCTAAGTGGCCGCTGGGTCAGTACGTGTGTGTGTGTGTTTCTGAGTGTGTGTGTGTGTGTGTGTGTGTGGCTATAGCTGGCTTACCCCAGCAGATGAGCCTTCACCCCAATCACAGCCCCCTTTTTTGCTGGCAGCCTGCCGTCCGACTTGGCAGACACACACTCGCGAGGGGTCTGCTGTGCACGTGTGTGTGTGTGTGTTTGTGGCTGTGTGTGTGTGGGGGTGTGTGTGTGTGTGTGTGTGTGCATGCATGCATGTGCGTTTGAGCCTGTGTGTGATTGCACAAGGGAGGGAGGATTATAGATGTTGAACATACACACGCAAATGAGCACAGGGCCCGACTGGTCTGCATGCATGGTGTGTGTGTGTGTGTGTGTGTGTGTGTGTGTGTTGTAATAAAGCCAGCAATGTTTTACTGGCCCGCTGACACAGTGCATAAAAAGATCAGTGGGCCAAATCCATTAGTGGTATAATTGCATTACATGGTAAATATTCCTAAAAGGTCAATATCTCCATTTGAAACATCACCATCATCACACAGCGCGGCAATAGAGACAGGATTTCTGGGATTTTACACAAGCTAGGGGACATAAAATACCATTTCTAGGCATCTATTATGGCAAAGATTTAGCCAGCAGGAGTGATTTTCCACCTTTGGAGTGAGTCAGAGGCAGCGTGTGGCTGTCCAACACATGACTCTATCAGGTTCCAGGGGCTGACTTTCACTTTGAAGCTCTGAAACAGAAACTTTCTGAGCAGAATTGTCAATAGTGTCCAGTCCCAAACTGTTTTTTCCAACCAGAATACAGCCACTTATCATGCTGATTAGAATCATTATAGTAAACAAGAGGAAACTTAAAGAAAGAAACTCCTTTTTTCTATCCCTTTCAACTCTGCCCAGACTTGAGAAATGTTAATTACAAATAAATTAATTGAATGAACTCTATGGAGTCTTTTTGTCCATTTTTTAAAAATAATTTTCATGTCTTTTTGCATCTTTTTTTGGTTATTTTGTCTTTTTTTTTTGGTCATTTTGTGTCTATTTGAGTCTCTTTTTTAGGTCATTTTGTGTCTTTTTTGGTCATTTTGTGTCTTTTTTTTGTCATTTTGTGTCTTTTTTTAGTCATTTTGTGTCTTTTTTTTGTCATTTTGTGTCTTTTTTTAGTCATTTTGTGTCTTTTTTTAGTCCTTTAGACCAACATAAAATGTGATTTTGAATCTTTTTTTTTACTTTCAAAACACTTTCATGCTCAATAAAGAATTTTAAATGTTGCAAATGTGAACAAAGGTGTCAAATCTAACATATAAGAGGGTTCCATCCAGTTCTATCATTTGATACTAAATCTATTTGAGCTTGTCTCCAGTTTTACTTGGTATATCATCATCAAACTGAAACTGGCCTCATGGAGTTTACAGCCAGAACTTTAGAGGTAAATTTACAGTAGGGCTCCACGCTGCTTTGTTTTCTAGTCTGGATGTGATGAAGAAGTCTGGATTTGGTGCTTTTGGAGACTCCACAGGGTTAACATGATATTTGTCTGACAATTTGTAAGATAAAAGAGACAGAAGTAAACACACAGAGGCAAAAGAGTTCACCATGTGGCCGAGGGTGTGAGGAGAACTGAAAATGAAACTAACTTTATTTAGTACTTATGCAAAACACTTCTGTGTAATTCTATTGTGTAGCACTGAAGCATGTCGAACAGACTAAAGTGTGTATGTGCAATAATGACGGAGGATTAAAACACTGAAAGTCCCCATAAAAAGAAGTTAGAGCGCCTTCAGCTTCTGTACTGTGACGTGTTTTCCAGAGAAAAGGAATATTTGAGCAGTTATAGTAATGATTTAAAGAAAGGCCTGTTGGCTAAACACACACCTGAGAGGATGAGGGAGAGATATAAAGGGGAACTTTGATGACTTTTAAAAGACACACGCCCAGTCCAAGTCCTGGTCCACAGGTCCTGCTACTAGAACAACTAGTCACCCAAAGTTTCATTTCTCTGCACTGATTTTTTTTAAACACCCCTGGGTGCAGGATGACTCATCAGACATTTGATACTGATTTTTGACCTATTTTTTTGCCACATATCAAGAGAAAAATGAATATTATTATCATCAGTGGCGGAAAAAGTATTCAGATCCTTTACTGCAGTAAAAGTACTAATACCACACTGTGAAATTACTCCACTACAAGTAAAAAGTCCTGCATTCAAAACTTACTGAAGTAAAAGTACAAAAGTATCAGCATCAAAATGTACTTAAAGTATCAAAAGTAAAAGTACATTTTATGCAGAATGAACCCACTCAGATTGTTAAATATATACTTATTACATTATTTCTATTGATGCATTTATGTAAGTAGCATTTTAATCTCATAAAGACAGGGCTCATTTATTCACTTAATATACTGTTATGAGGTTTTTTTTAACTAATCACTTTAAATTTATGTTTTTATGTTAAATCTCTACCTGATAGGTAACTAAAACTGTCAGCTAAATGTAGTGGAGTAAAAAGTACAATATCTGCCTCAAAATGGAGTAGAAGTATACAGTTACATCAAATGGAAATACTCAAGTATAGTACCAGTACCTCAAGATTGTACTTAAGTACAGTTTGAGTAATTGATGATTATGATTATCATATATAAACACCTAAAAAAATTCACTGCGACTTTAAATATCAGCTGAATCATAACCATATCTCCTGAACGACAGTATAAAGAAGACATGGACTTAAATATATACAAACGCCACAATGTTTCAAACTTTAAAGCAAGTTTGGCGTCTTACAGCTGGAAAGACTACATTAAAAAAACTCTAAATAAATACAAAAAAATGAACATTTCTTTCCAGAGACAATGTCCCGGTTACACTGAATCAGCCACAGAAATCACTATGAGCGTTTTTAATTGGAACTACGTCTCATGAAGAAATAGTCCCGCTGCAATGATTGACACTGGGTTCTGCTGATTATTAGAGTAACTGCTTCTTCTTTTTGGTGATTTTTCAATACTGTGAGCACCCAAAAATAGATTTTATTCAGCTCCACTGTCTTGATTTAGAGGCAGATATCTCCGAAACAGATATCCTGAATATCTAAACTAATAAAACCAAGGCTAGATATCAAGAGAGAGACGTGATAAAGTATCTTTCTTTTCTTCCTCCAGCTCTGATTTTTAACAAAGAGGGACTAACTGACTGTCTGACACCATCCACATCATGAAAAGGACAATTAAAAAGTCAATATGTTGCGTCACCGACTAAAGAAAAAAGGGCCGAGGAGGCAGACGGAAAAAAAGAGAAGAAAACCAAAAAACGGGAACACACAAACACACCGAGGCAGCGAAGAAGACAAGACATACTGTACCGCATGTACACACACACACACACACACACACACAGCCTCCAGGCTATTGTCCTCCACATTTAGGTCAGGCCGATACTAACAGCTTCACACACACACACACACACACACACACACACACTCCCCAGGAGGCTCTCCTCACCTGCAAAGAGGCCAGTTTGGACACAGTGTCAAAGATTAAACCTGTGTTTTATCTCAGAGAAGGGGGCTGCTTCGGGGAGAGTGTGTGTGTGTGTGTGTGTGTGTGTGTGCTCACTCAGTCCTTTAAACCAGAGGGCAGAGGGTCACTGGAGAATACACTGTTTCACTCACACACACACACACACAGCTGCCCTTCTCTGTGTGCGCGGTCAAGTAGAAAGGTGGATCTGTGTCAGGTAGCAAGGGTATTTACTGTTACTGAGACAAGCAGGCCGGGAAAACACAAACACAGCACAGAGAGAGAGAGAGAGAGAGAGAGAGAGAGAGAGAGAGAGAGGGAGAGAGAGGCTGAAAGGAAAAACAAGGAGAAAGTGAGAAAGAAAGTAAAAGGTGGAGGAGGTAAAGGACGAGTGTGGATGCTTTGAAGGCCTCTGTGGCCAACAGGAAGCGGCCATGTGAGACATCAGACATGCAAACACACACTGAGAGAGAGAGAGAGAGAGAGAGAGAGAAAGAGAGAGAAGTGAGCATGTGTTAAAAGGGCAGAAAACAGAGCTGACAAGTTATTCCTGCAAAACATAATTCAGACATCAGGCCGCTGTACGCTGTAAAAAATCATCTGTTTCATTTACGGTAAAATTCCTGCAGCTGTGGTCGCCAGAACATGACCGTAAAAAATACAGTGAGTGGGTTTTCTACTGTAAATTTAAATGTAAATATCAGCAGAAACTGTCATTTTGACTGAATAATCCCGTTATTTTTTTCGGGTAATTGTGTCATTGTGACGTTATGGTATTTCTCCATTGATTTTACATTAAAATGTGATATTTTAACAGCAAAACTGTGTGTTTTCTACAGTTTATGTAGAACATTTTTTACACTAGAGCCCAACTCATATATCAGGTGACAAATTTTATCAAAGGCATATCTGTATCAACTGTCATCAACTGTTATCAAATTATAATTATTTTTATTCCTTTTTTTTTTTTTTTTACAGAACTAATAATGCAGAAAACAATGCCTGGGAAAAGTCAGAATGATGTCAGATTTTTTATTTTATTCTTAATATTTTTTTAATGGCAAGGAATTGATTGACACTGAACAAATAGAACTGATGTTTAATTATGTATTTATTTATTTCTAAAATAATGATTATTATTATTATTATTATTATTTATTTATTTATTTAAATGGGCAGGAATTGACTGACACTCTTCATACATTTATTTATTTATTTTTATTCCTTATTTTTCAGTAATCATTTCTGGAATTGTATAATAATGTTTAATATGATTTGATTAAGTTATTTGTTGAAGAAAAACATGCATTGTGAGTACCTTTGCAGTCATATCCGTGCAAAAACCAGTGCACAATACACATAAAAAATATTTATTTTTATTTATTATTATTTTTATCAGCTCAAAAATTCATCATATTGGTCAACATATTGCATAATCTGAGATTTATTTTACTCTTTAAAATCACTACCAATGTCAAATATCCCTTATCAGTTGATCTCCACTGGAAAAAAACACCCTAAAATCTCTATAAACAAACGTAATAGTTCATGCATTAATGGCGTTCAAAAGAAAATAGGAGACAGAAAACAGTGTGGGAAAAGCCCCGTGTGACGTAATGCAGAATGTGGAAATGTGTGATTCATGTGTGTGACTGACGAAGCAGTCTGCATCAGAAATTAATTGGAGTGCGACCAAAAAAAACACAAACCTCCTGATCCGGTCACACCCCTGACTGCTCCGCTACCTGAACACTCATTTATCTTCTGAACTTTCCACACCATGAACACACATCACACATCGTGCTGTTAACTTCTCTGTTTCCTCTGATTCTTACATTTTATTCCAGTGTATTTTAGCTCTGCTGCGGGCAGAGACTCATTCCTTCATTTGCTCTCACAATAATCACTTTTATGTCCAAAGAGAACTCGGGGCTACAGGGAGCATTCACCTTACAGCAGAATATCCACACGCCTCTAATGTCGGACAGCTTAATTAAAAGGATGTTTTCATTTAACCGTCTGGAGTCCATGAACGCTCCGGAGAACGACTTCTTCATGACGTCACGGCGTAAAAACGAAGCAGCGTGGAGCAAGTTTCCATGTCCAATTTAATGCATTAACCCTTTTTTAGCAAAGTGTATTCACATTATTTTACTTTTTTTGCAGAGCTTTTTCAAATTTAGCTTTGTGCATTTAGCATTTGTAATGCAATCTTTCGTGTTTACTGGTTTTTTTTTGTTTTTTTATCTGTGTTTTTTTGTAATGTCTTTGTGTTTTTTATGTGTTTTTGTAATTTTTGTGTGTTCTTTGTATTTTTATCATGTTTTTGGTGTGTTTTGAGTGTGTTTTATGTGTTTTTTTTTATAATTTTGTGTGTTTTTGGTTTGTTTTTTCATGTTTTATGTGTTTTTTGGTGTGTTTTTTGTAATTCTTTTGTGTTTTTGTGTGCAAAATGTTGATCCAGTAATTGAAAATGAAAATAATAATTAGGTCATATAGGTGAGGTTGTCTTGAAAACAATTATACCAACACGTCAGGGTAAAGATTTTTAAATGGTTTATACAGAAACAATGAAAAGGAGTCAAAAACCAACAAAACAGCCCCAAACTCCAAAGGGTTAAGTAATGTGAATGCTTAGACTTCTAAGGATTAAATAAATGTCTGTTCTCTCTGGATGAAACAACAATGATTCTATCACGAACACTTAACGCACTCTTATAAAACCTATACGATCTGAATCTGTGTCTATAATGCCTATTTACCAGTCAGTCAGTTCATGGGGAAGCTCCAATCTGCAGCTAAAGAACTTCATAAGCAGTTGATAACGGCAGTTAGAAGATAAACTGATGACTAAGTGACCAAGAGCTTTCCTTTGTGATTAGATTAAGCGAGGTGGGAAGACAAAGAGGGAGAGGGAGAAGGCAAAATGAGAAGGAAAAAGGTTTATTTTCCACCATGCCACCATGCAAAAACGACCATAAAGCTGAAACAATTAATCAATTAATAGACGAGTCAATGTGTAGAAAAGGAATGCGCAGTAATTTAAAGAATCGATTGATTGTTCAAGTAATTTATGCAGTCTTAAATCTGCTGGTTTTAGTCTCACAAGGTGGAGAATCTGCTGAAAAATGAATATCTCAGGGTTTTGGTCGGATAAAATATGTGATTTGAAAGCATTACCTTTGACTCTGAGATTGCTGCCTGCAAGACCAAAAAAAGGGGTAAATCGAGAAAATAATCAGCAAATGAATCAATGATGTGAAAAAGACTAAATTAGCCTTTCCACCCGGACTTTCGTGGCTTGTCAAAACAGACCTGGACAGTAAAAAATCTCCACTAAATTTTGCTGTGTTAAAAATATTAAAAGTTGACCCGGGTCATATGTGGCTGAGTTCTTAAAAAACAGGCAAAGAAAGAGTAAAAAAAAATGCTCTTGAAAAATCCTGCAAAGCCCCAGAGAGAGAAAAAGTCCCATCCCTGTGAGGCCCTCTTTGTTTATCTCTCACTAGTCAATTAATAGACGAGTCAATGTGTAGAAAAGGAACGTGCAGTAATTTAAAGAATCGATTGATTATTCAAGTAATTAATGCAAGTCTTAAATCTGCTGGTTTTAGTCTCACAAGGTGGAGAATCTGCTGAAAAATTAGTAAAAGTCTCTGGGTTTTGGTCGGTTATTTGAAAGCATTACCTTTGACTCTGAGATTGCAGCCTGCAAGACCAAAAAAAGGGCTAAATCGAGAAAATAATCAGCAAATGAATCAATGATCTGAAAAAGACTAAATTAGCCTTTCCACCCGGACTTTCGTGGCTTTTTCAAAACAGATCTGGACAGTAAAAAATCTCCACTAAAAGCTTCGGTCGTTTTGAATTTTGCTGTGTAAAAAAAAGATTAAAAGTTGACCCAGGTCTTAAAAACAGGCAAAGAAAGAGTAAAAAAAAACGCTTTTTCAAAAATCCTGCAAAGCCCCGGAGAGAGAAAAAGTCCCATCCCTGTGAGGCCCTCTTTGTTTATCTCTCACTTTGCTTATTTATTTATTATTTCTGCTCTCCTGCCACACGGCCGGGGGAGCGAGGGACCACAGGTGCTCGGGTGAATCCGATGGACATCCGCAATTTATCATTCATACGCCAGTGACGGCAGGCCAGGCCGAAATATGGCACGGTAAACACAAACCATAGATCATTCACAGACACAGATACACACAGACAGCCGCAGACGCAGATAAACACACACACATACATAAAATATGTCTTTGAAGACAGATGCTTTTATGCGAACACGGAGCCGGACATGGGTCACATCACAACGTGCTTCTTTCAGCGCCGTGCAGATATCTTTTTCTCTCTGGCTCTTGTTCCACTTTATCTTTGTCTCTCTTTTTTGGGATGCTTGTCTCCCTCTCTCTCCTGCGTTTTTTTTTTTTTTGTGTCTTTTTCTAGCAGATTTAGACACTTTAAAGTTGCCGTTCCCTCCCATTAATGAAAAAATAGATTTCTAATTTGCACTCTAACCCTGCAGAGTGCACGCATTTGTTTCTCCCAATCAAAGCTGGCTGAGCTTTTTTGGGAGGCAGGCTTAAAGAGACAGGCACTAAAACGGAGCGTTTCAGACAGAGGGTGAATAACGGTATATTCAAACAAACAGTAGGAGAAAAGTAATGTGTTTGTTGAACATTAAAGCATGCAAACATGTTCTAGTGGAAAGCCAAAATATAATTAATGAACCTGAAAATTGGCATAATATGGTGTAGTCTGAAGATATGTCAAACAGCAGTATTAGGCTTTCTTGGCTCCATTTTTGAGTGTATTTCGGACCCAAATAGCCCAAATTCATAAACTTTGCCTTTAAATGAGACCCGAGCTCTTTCCGTAACATTGTGATGTCACAACATGCAACACACACTGCTGTATATAGGTATAAAATGCCGTAACAGAAACTGAGAAAAGACCTAGAAACACTGACCAATCAAAGCTGGCTGAGCTTTTTTGGGAGGCGGGGCTTAAAGAGACAGGCACTAAAACGGAGCGTTTCAGACAGAGGGGAAATAACGATATATTCAGACAAACAGTAGGAGAAAAGTAATGTGTTTGTTGAACATTAAAGCATGCAAACATGTTCTAGTGGAAAGCCAAAATATAATAATGAACCTGAAAATTGGCATAATAGGTCCCCTTTAAAATTCATATTAAAGCCGCACAGAGATGTCACCCAACAACTATGAACCAAACAACTATTTTTTTTAGCAAAAAGTTCCGACTTATCAACTACAGGTGCATCTCAATACATTAGAATATCATAGAAAAGTTAATTTTTTATGAAAAAATAGATTTCTCATTTGCACTCTAACCGATCTGTTTCTCCCGAACAATTACAGTTTTCTCTTAAGGCTTCGTTCCTGCTAAATCTGACCAGATTCTCTGGATTCCAACCTTTCTTTCCTTTTTTCTCAGGTATAAATACTCTGAAGAGA
Organism: Centropristis striata; assembly: GCF_030273125.1. NCBI lineage: Eukaryota > Metazoa > Chordata > Actinopteri > Perciformes > Serranidae > Centropristis > Centropristis striata. The sequence continues at coordinate 31,765,207 of NC_081536.1, forward strand.
TGACAGCTGCCCCCCCTCAAACTCCTACATAAACTCCCCCCCCTCCCCCCTTTAAATGCCCCGTGCCTCCAAACTTTTAATCCAGGCTTTAGAGGGATGTATCACAGTGGGACATCACTGCTGGCCTGCATCTGCCAGAGCGAGCTGGGAGCTCATTTCTATGTTTACATAAGATTAGAGCGCAGGGAGAAAAGAAGGTAGCCGATATGGTAGCTCCGAGCCAGGCAGCGCTCATTTTTAATGCAGCAAATGCTGCCACAAACAGCCTGCAGGAGAGGGGCTGAGGAGAGATATAGCCAACGGTAGGAACAGTAAGTTACACCACTTACAGGCCTGAGGGGTGCATGCATGTGTGTGTGTGTGTGTGTGTGTGTGTGTGTGTGTGTGTTATAATTACGGCTGCATTGCCCTGCCTATACAGGCTTTGCAGCAGTGGTCAGGGATCCTAAACCGAGATACATAAACGCTGCTCGTTTGTGATATTTCTCTGTCTAATATTTCTTAGTATCTCAATGCAAATAGCCACATGAGAAGCCTTCAGCACGAGAAGATCAGAAAAATACATAAAGTTTATCATTGAGACGGTAATAAAACCGCCATTTTCTTATCCATAATAGTGTAGCATTAAGCAGTGTATGCTAAATATGGTAGCATATATAAAAAAAGAGACAGTTAACACCTGGATACATTGAAAAAAATTGAAGTGACATTTACTTAAATAAAAGCTATAGGCAAGTTTTTCCATACAGAAAGTGTTTGTAATCTTTACTCAGGCTGTTTCTGAGTAATATTTATTTAATAGAACCACTTTTTTTTTTAATGAAAATACACAAGTAAATTGCAGATTCACTGATGTCCCTCAATTACATTTTACTTGGAAATATCAACTAATGAAGCCAATGAACTGGTTTAGTGAATATTACTTGGAACAAGTGATTCAATTTACATACAAAACTGAGGACACATCATGGTCTAAAGATATGTCAAACAGCAAAATTAGGCTTTTTTGGCTCCATTTTTTAGTGTATTTTGGACCCAAATAGCCCGAATTCATAAACTTTGCCTTTAAATGAGACCCGAGCTCTTTCCGTAACGTTGTGATGTCACAACATGCAACACACACTGCTATATATAGGTATAAAGTACCGTATCAGAGACTCAGAAAAGACCCAGAAACACTGACCAATCAAAGCTGGCTGAGCTTTTTTGGGAGGCGGGGCTTAAAGAGACAGGCACTAAAACAGAGCGTTTCAGACAGAGGGTGAATAACGATATATTCAGACAAACAGTCGGAGAAAAGTAATGTGTTTGTTGAACATTAAAGCATGCAAACATGTTCTAGTGGAAAGCCAAAATATAATAATGAACCTGAAAATTGGCATAATAGGTCCCCTTTAAAATTCATATTAAAGCCGCACAGAGATGTCACCCAACAACTATGAACCAAACAACTATTTTTTAGCAAAAAGTTCTGACTAATCAACTACAGGTGCATCTCAATACATTAGAATATCATAGAAAAGTTTATTTATGTCAGTAATTCAATTCAAAAAGTGGAAATAACACATCATATAGATCCATTACACACAGAATGAAACATTTCATGTCCTAATTTATTTAATTTCTTCTAATTATAATGGTTATGGCTTAGATTTAATGAAGACCTAAAATGTTAATATTACAAAAGACCAATTTTAAAAAGTATGTTTATTATGGAAATGTTGGCCTCTGAAAAGTAAGTCCATTTTTTTGCACTCAAAACTTGACTTGAACTACTGGAAATGGGCTTTTCCATGATATTCTAATTTATTAAGATGCACCTGTATATTCAAGATACCCAGCAGCAAACAACAAACAGACTAAGTTAATGACGGTGGAGACCAAAAACAGAGCAAAAAGTGAAAAAGTGAGTGATTTGCAGACTCATATACTTTAAAACAAGACAAAAATAACTAGCAAATTTTACAACTTGACTGCCAAATGTGTGTTAAAAGCAACTGTTACCTAACATATGTACCTTATAAAGTGTATTTCTGCATGTGTTTCAGTCTGTACATGCAGGTCAGGGTGTCCAGTTCACAGTTCATGTTGCATGTACTGTACTGGCCTACACTGCAAACATAAAGTCCACATACCAGCTGCCCTATCATATGGCACACACCCTCACACATATAGTGTGTGTACACCCACTGACCCTTGGTAAAGGACACGTGATGTCACTGCACTGCAATAAAGCCGAGCAAAACCTACCGTATGTCTCCACTCTCACATATGCACGGTTACACAAAAAAAAAAATGCTATATAAAGTGCAAATACATGTTATGCTTATGAATGTTTCATGTGTTTCATGTGTGCCTTCATGCCTTTATTGTGAAACTCTTATGAAAGCTCTGATTTGTGTTTGCACTGAGGTTCAACACGATACCGGCACAAATATGTACAAGAGCAGAGGGACACAGTTAGTCCACAGTGCAGGAAATATCAGAAATGTAACCTTTTTATTTGGTGACTTTTACTGACGAAAGGGTGAACATGAGGACTGTTAGAAAGTGATAATATTTGTTTTAACAACTTCTGTTGAGGATAAATTGTGCAACAAAAAGAAAAAGCAATGCAGAAAAGCAAAACTTTTCATCGTGCATGCTCAGAATGAGTGTTTTTATCATAAAAAGGTATTAAATAATACATGTTTTGGTAACACTTTACAATAACCCTCATTTATAAATGGTTTATTAATGTTTAATTATCATTTATAAACCGTATATAGGCCATTTATAATGGTAAATACATTGTTTATTAATGTTTAACTAACTAAATCATTTATAAACGACAAATAGATGGTAACATTTTACAATAACCATCATTTATAAATGTTAAACAGATAGTTTATTAATGTTTAATCATCATTTATAAACCGTATATAGACCATTTAGAATGGTAAATACATAATTTATTAATGTTTAACTAACTAAATCATTTATAAACGACAAATAGATGGTATATTAATGTAAGTTTATAGTCACTTTACCATTAACAAACAATTAAATTATAATAGTTTATCAATAGTTTTAGTTGCACTTTTAATAGCATATTAAGTATGTTAATGATTTTGAAATGATTCATATACCTTTCAGAAAGATTAAATATGTATAGCACTTTGTAAATTGTTAATTACTGGTCTATAAACCATCTATAAACATCACTTAGCTGGTTATTGTAAAGTCTTACCAGTGTTTTTCTTTCCAAATTAAACCATTGCACCTTCAGTTTTTAATCGTTTGCCAGGTTTCTATACGTTTAAAAAATGGTCTTGATTCTTTGCCATCTTCTTCCTGAAGGTGTGAGTGTGTGTGTGTGTGAGTTACTAACTAATAACTGTACATTTTATGGCTTAGATCCTGAATGTTAACAGCCATATTTTAGTCACGCCACTCTCCACATGTCACCTTTGATCTTTATTACAAGTATATAGGACGGAGCGTCTCGTATAGAGGAAGAGCACATGCTTTATCATATGGGCAGAGAAAGAAACCACGCAGAGGTAAAGTACAGCGTGTTCGTGATAATGCCAGAGAGGAGAAAGTGACAGAAGAAGAGTGATAATTCTCCTCCTTAAAGAATTGTCACTAGCACTTATTGATGCACTAATAGCTCTTATTGCACTAGACCTTCATTGTTTGCTTTTATTCTTCCTGTAAGTCACTTTGGATAAAAGCGTCTGCTAAATGACTAAATGTAAATGTAATAGGGTTGTCGTTGTATCCGGATACGATACTCATTTTCAAAAGTATTGAGTATCTGAAGCTTGTTATCATAGTTGCAGTTTGTTTTTGCACAACTGTTTTTTATTATAAATATTTAACCTGTGGTTCTGTTCATTCTTACATGTTGCATTTTTCTTGTTAATTAAAATATGTCTGTTAAATTTTGGGGTCTTTGTTTTTATCCTTGTGGTATCGAAAATGGAATCTAGTATCGAAAATTTTCCTGAGTATCGGTATCGAGTTAAACATTTTAGTATGGTGACAACCCTAAAATGTAAATGTGGAGAAAGGTTCGAATCAATCACTGAGGAACCCTTGAGCAGGACACTGAGCCTCCCAGTGCAGAAAAGCAACAGCACGACACCCAGAACTGGAAATAAACGCCTGAAATGTCAGAAAAACCAGCGAGCAAGGCACTAATCCCATCTAGGGTTGTCACGACACTAAAATATTTGGTAACGCTTTATAATAAGGTCCTTAATAACCATTAATTAACAAGTAATAAGGCATTGTTCTCGCTTTAGATCCGGTAGTTGCAAAAAGCATAGTTAACTTATAGTTAACTTATAATAGATGAGCAATAAGGTATATTTTAATATCAATAAGCAAACAAAATAACATTAATAAAGGCATGGTAAAGACATAATGGGTGGGTCATGGGTGTTTGTAATGCCATTATTAACACTTATATAAGCTTATAAACACACAATACTGTTAATAAGCATCTTGTAAGGACTTACAAGGGCCTTATTACTTGTTAATTAATGGTTATTACAAGGACCTTAATATAAAGCGTTACCAAATTTTCAACTCAATACAGATACTCAGGAAAATATTCGATACTCGATACCATTTTCGATACCACAAGGATAAAAACAAAGACCCCAAAATTGAACAGAAATATTTGTATTCACAAGAAAAATGCAACATGTTAAAATGAACAGAACCACAGGTTAAATATTTATAATAAAAAACAGTTGTGCAAAAAGAAACTGCAACTATGATAACAAGCTTCAGATACTGGATACTTGTGAAAATGAGTATTGTATCCGGATACAACGTTTTAGTATCAATACTTTTTTGGAGTATCGATACTTTTGACAACCTCTAATCCCATCAATCAAAAAGTAAAAAGGGAATGTCACGGCTGCCTGAACTGCAGAGTCGGAACTCATTGAAGCCACTTTCCCAGCGTGCTGCAGCCAAACAGCCAACCGATATGTAAGTGCCCTTAAGCAAGGCATCAAACCCACTGAACCTGCTCGGCAGCCAACAGTAGCAGCGGCGGCGGCAGCAGCCTCGGCAGTGTAAATTTACAGAAAGTGTGTAACCCTCCCTCCTTCCTCGCTGCACCTCCTGACCCCGGCTGCTGCTGTAAATATAAATGTGCTCCTGCACTGTCAACTCGCACTCGGTTACACAAGCAGCAGTTCCACAAAGGTTAAAAATATGTATATTCTACTTCCTCCTGCTTTCTTTCTGCCTTGTCTGTCTGTCTGTCTGTCTTTCTTTCTCTCTCTGTGATTTTCCTTCCTTGCTATCTTTCTGCCTCTTGAAGTGGAGGGCCCGGCAGGTCAGGGGCATTAGTGGAAATCTGCTGTATGTTTTTTATTTTCTTCTTTTTTTCTGTGTGTGTGTGTGTGTGTTTGAACTTTTTTGTTGTTGTTTTTTTCTACTTTACTTCTTTAACCCTCCGTGGCACTGTTTCTATGCCAGCAAACCGGTCTGAACTGGTCCTGTTGAACTATGAGTGTGTGTGTGTGTGTGTGTGTGTGTGTGTGTGTGTGTGTGTGTGTGTGTGTGCAGGTAGATAAAATGGGAATGAGAGCTCACACTGAATGCTAACAGTGGGTTAATATGCAGAGCCAAAGCAAAGGGAGATAGTGTGTGTAATCGTGTGTGTGTGTGTGTGTTCGTGTGTGTAGCCCCCACACCCACCTACCCACACACACACACACACACAGCCCTATGACACCAGTCTCATCAAACAGTTGGACGTCGGCCAAGTTCATCTGTTAATGGACAGCCACCGTCAGGACCCAGCCTTTCCTACCTCGCTCTACCCCTCACCCTCTCTCTCACACACACACACATACACACACACACATCCCCTATCCCCCGAGGGCGCTCTACCCCTATGCCCTCTCACACTCATCTCCCTGTCTCCGTCTTTCTGTCTTTCTTTTTTTGTCCTCCCATCCCACCTCTTCCAGCGTTGCAGATCGGGGCCTACATTTCCCTTGTACTGCAAAGATAAACAGTGTGTGTGTGTGTGTGTGTGTGTGTGTGTGTGTGTGTGTGTGTGTGTGTGTTCTTGTACGTCCTACATAGTGAGGACCGGAACACGTTTCTTAACCAACAGAGTGAGGACATCTTTGCAAAGTGAGGACATTTCGGCCGGTCCTCACTTCTTTAAAGGCTTTTTTGAGATTTCAGACTTTGTTTTAAGGGTTCACGCTACAATTAGGTTCACATTTAAAAAAAGAACTAACTGAAATTATAGTGAAAATGTCGTTCGTTTTTCGTCTTTGTCAACTTTTTTCATACATAATGAAGATGGGTAAGACGAAGGAAATAAAGGCAAAATTTACTGTGACCTCTTTAAGTCTCCCACCCAACAAATACCCCATTACAAAAAACTAGTAAAAATTAAAACTAATGAAAAATCCAAAACTATTATAACCTTGCAAGGGAATTCACTGTTCCAATGTGGGTCCTCACAAAGATAGAAGTGCAAGAAAGTGTGTGTGTGTGTGTGTGTGTGTGTGTGTGTGTGTGTGTGTGTGTGTGTGTCCCTTTGTCTGTCTGTCTGTCTGTCAGCAGACGGTGTTCTTAAGAGAGTACACCTTTGAACAAGACGCTTTTCAACAAGCTAGAATTTAAGAAAAAAATTGAAAAAAATCCAAAATCAAACAAAAGGCCAAAAGACGAGAGGTTAGGTTCCATAAAATTAAGGGAGATAGAAAGTATGTGTGTGTCTGTGAGTGAGCGAGTGAGCGAGATCAGTGTTAACTACAGTCCAGAGCATGTTGAAACACATCTGGCTTCCAACGAAAACTGCAGAACTGGAGGGAGGAGAAAAAAAATGAAAGAGAAGAAAAAGAGAGATAGACAAAGAGAGAGAGGGAGAGAAGGGGGAAGCAGACAGAAATGGAGTAAAAGAAAATGAATTCATAAAGAGCAGGTGAAGCTGTTTTTTTTATTTTTTTTTTAAACACACACACAAAAGACTGGCTTTCCTCCTGGCTTATTTGTCGCAGGGCAAGAGTTCAAGGAATTACAGTCTTTTTCACACTTCAATATTTATTTAACAAGATCAGTGATGTCTTCATTTTTAACTACATGGGTTTTTTGGGAGGGTTGTGTTTTTTAGGGGGGCAGGGTGAGTTGAACATTAAGGTGAGATGAAGTAAATATTGCTGTTGTTGCTACCGCTGTAATTTTAAGGGCAATTTTAGTCATTTTAGCTTGGGGTTAAAACATTTTTTTGCATGACAGGATCGGAAAAAAGACTCATGTTTTTATAGTCTATATTTACACATTTGATGCAGCAGAATTTAAACAGAAGACAAATCAGTTACAATTCCTAGAAAGCATTGATTTTATTTACTACTTATCCCTATATTTTTATTATAATAATATACATTATAAATCTGCATTAGAATGTGTCATGTATGACGTTGAAAACGAGCAGTTTTTCTATGTAAAAAAGTAAAAATAACAACGTTTTAAAGATTTTCTTTACCCCCTTGATACAATATCAGTTACCTTTTTTTCTCTTCCCCGGCTGACCACACACAGCCGAAGCATTTGTGCATATTAGTGTACGACTAAACGTACGTGCAGACACTCCGACAAAAAATGCCTATAAAGTACATTTTGGCGGTTCTTTATCCGTTTTGGGGGGATAAATTATCCATTAGATTTCATCATATCTTACCGGGGCAATTACATCAAGAAAATGATAGCGGGCATGGGATCAATTATGCATGCCCTTGGCCAAAGACCAAGCATCGGGCAGAAGGAGAGGGCATGTACACACACACACACACACACACACATGTGAAGAAGAAGAGGATCTCATAGATGTGGCCCATCAGTTCATCTTACTGCCTAAAAAGTTCATACGCTTAATAATTTAGCTGTGCTCTGGATACAGTTTCCCAGCTGAATATTAACAACTTTGAAGTGAGTAACAGCAGCCAGAGGTATATAGGGTGTGTGTGTGTGTGTGAGTATTTGTAGGGGGGCTAAAAGAGACCTCAGGAAACAGGCCTCGTGAGTCCCACCGGAGACAACCCCTCGAAACACACACACACACACACACACACACAATCCTTCCCCTCGGCTGCGTCCATTACACCGCCGTTTGTAACATTGCTCATTTCTGGGCAATTAAGAATTCCTTTTCATCGCTATGTAGGTTCACATATCTCCCTCACAGCACTTGTACACAAACTGGAAAGACGTGAGGAAAAAGAGGAGTGTGTGTGTGTGTGTGTGTGTGTGTGTGTGTGTGTTGGGGGGGGGTAGAAGTAGAAGGGGAGGGTGAAAAGATGGGGAGAAAAGCAACAAAGGGAACCAGAGAAGAAAACAGAAAGATTAGCGCCTGTGCACCAGTTGTTCTTGTTTGTTGTTGCTGCTGCTGCTTTTCCATCTTTGTTCTCATTTTCTTAATTGTCCAGCCTCATTATTAGATGAAAATTGATTTATTTTATTGATTTTTTTCTTCTTCTTTTGTCTTCCTCTCACCCAAAAAACACTTTTTTTTTTTTTTTTAGAACAGGGCCTCTTTTGGAGTACAAAGGAAGCATTAGGTGTGTGTACGCAAGTGAGGGTTTACACACAGGTGCCTATTTTCTTGTGTGCATGCACAACTGCACAACACACACACACACACACACAGACACACACACACATAGAAAGAGCAGCATTTTTCTGCCGAGGACAGAACAATGGAATTCTTTTTTTTTTCTTTCACTCTTTTTTTGCTCCGAGTTTTCATCCATGTTTACAGAGAAACTCACTTAGGAAGACGAATCACTGTCTCCAAAATGGCAGCCTTAGATAGAGCCGGGGAGGGACGAGAGGAGAGAGAAAAGAGAGGTATCTGACATCTGTTTGTTCAAGGAGAAACAGAAAGGGGGGGTGACTCTAAGAATGAATAGGCTGACAGAGAGAGAGAGAGAGAGAGAGAGATGGGCATTGAGAAATCATTTTACCATGTCAAGACCGACACATACAGGAGCGAGCCAGATGGTTTGCATTGGGTATACTTTGTGTGTGTTTATGTGTGTGTGTTTGTGAGAGACAGGCAGTGTAATGAGGGAACAGACGAGACATCATGTAAATTAAATATGTCCAATCTCTTGCTCGGCTCTCAATCTTCACACAATTAAAAAAAATGCAACTTTCATTTATATTAGCCTAAAAAACACACCCCACGCACACACACACCCAAGGCACAAATGAGAAAATACACACACACACAGGCATGAAAACACACACACACACACACACACACACACACACAGACACACACACACCCCTTGACATGCCGGCTCTGACAAGCGTAGCTGATGTGCACCACGAATGCGCATGGTAATAGGCCAATCAAAAATGCAAAACAATTGGCAATTACTGTGAGGACCTAATGGTCATTAGAATTTACAACTAGGTAATGAACTAAAGTCTGCCCACTGCATGCATATTCATAAAGCTATTTGAGCTTTGAAGATTAAAGTAGCGCTTAAAATTCAAATGAGCCTCCGCAAATTATCGGAAAAGTCAGCGCTGCTGCTGCTGCTGGTGGCGATGGGGGAGTTCCTTATAAATGTTGTGTGTGTGTTTATGTTTATGATTTTTTTTTTTTTAAAACATTATCAAACGGTGTATTACTCGACATGTGAACAAGTGTAATGAAAAGGTTTAACGTGACATCATAAGATAAAGATTTATGACGCACTTTTTCTGAGCTGGCAATTTTTTTATGTCTATTTTTACAGGAAATGTATTTAAAATTGTCCAGAAACTCACAAAAAAAGTAAAAAGGGAAAAAGAAACAGTATGTGCATTGTACATTACTGATGCATGTTTAAATTTGTGGGGGGATAAATGTGATGTGGGGAAGATTCATGTGCCTGTATATCATTTTTGCTATTATTATTATTATTATTATCTCTTTCCCAACCCGCTTGGGTGGTGAGGGTTTGAGGATTAGGGCGGGTAGACGGGGGATAACAGAGGAAGAGAAATTATAATTATATTTACAGTGTGATGTAACACAATGTCTCAATAGTTCAAGTTAACTGTGCAGCTATGTGTGAAAACAGCAGCGGTCAAACCGTACAGCAGGCCGTGACGAGTAAATACACACAGACAATCCACTGAGTTTTATATTGTTTTAGTGGACAAAGAAGCAGAAGAAGAAGAAGAAGAAAAGGAAGAAGAAGGAGAGGCATTTTAAGGCTGAATCTATGAATGATAATCTGTTTTTTTCTTAATTAATCAATCAATAGTTTTGTCCATAAGGTGTCTGAAAATAGTGAAAAATGTCCCTCACATTCTCTTCATCACTGTTGTCTTTATGACGTTCTCACATTGTTTGTATTGTCTGAAACTGAACATATTCAATGTACAATTCTCACATTAGAGAACCATTGAGTTATTAGCATTTTTGCTTCTTTTTTTTAAATGTCGTAATGAGGAAGTGACTTCTTCAATCAATTCACAACATTTCGACATATGTTGAGTCTCCTTGAAAAGTGGCTAAAATACGTATAAAAACTGTAGCTTCATGATATCGTCACTATGAATGCTTGAGCTTGTTTTTGTCAATGCATTGTGAAACGCCATCAGAGGCCTGTAGTTTGTCTTGTCTTGCAGAGAATTGTACATGTAAAGAAAAATATCAAGTGTGCAGCCTGACAGCGTAAGAATTACACATGTTATCCTGCTCTGAGGATCACTTTGTTTGGCACTAAACATGCTTCTGATTTGCTGAAGAAGAAGGATGTAAAGTGGAAAAGGTGGTGGGAGTGAGAGAGAAAGAAGCAGGCTGACACGCACAATGCCAAAATAAAAGATTAGACCCACTCGTATGGAGCTGTGCATACACTATACATGCTCTACTTATCAACACACACACACTGACAGGGTGGCAGCGTGTGTGTGTGTGTGTGTGTGTGTGTGTGTGCTGCTCTTCTGCAGTTGTAGTAGTAGTTCAGCCAAATGGGAAACATGAAACCAGAGCAAGGAGCCAGGTCCTTCTACACACATGCACACACACACACACACACATCCTTGTCTAGCGTTGTAAGGACACATTCATATAACGCATTTCCTACTTTTCCCCCTTACTCTCACCTTAACAATCTCAAATAAATGCCTCACCCCAACCCTAAACGTCATTCTAACCTTAACTTTAACACCAAGTCTTAACCCTCAAAAAAGGCCTTTGAAGAAACCAAAATGTCCCCACAATCCAAAGTGTCCCCGCTATTTTGGTTAAGAAAGTGTCATGGTCCCCACGATGTAGGATGTACAAACATATGCGCATATATATATAATGGCCACACATACTGTATATTGCCAGCTCAGCCTTGGTACACTTGGTACCAGGGGATGTCCTGCATCCACACTGCCAGACACACACACACAAACACACACACACACACACACACCCTTTCATGTTCACTAAGGCCACATTAAAACACACACACTCATTCATACACAGATGTAATAACAGGTACATACAAAGAGAAGCACCAACAAATGAACACATTTCTAGCCAGTGAGATCTGAATATGTGTGTGTGTGTGTGTGTGTGTGTGCGTGCGTGCGTGTAGAGCCAGTCTGTAATCCAGTGGCCTATATAAATAAGCTTTGTAGTGTATAAACAGTTTTATGAACAGGCCTTCAACTGCCTTCAACATAATAAGAGAGCTGAGTTACATGTGCACCCCCTGAGCAGACCGAGAGGAGTGTGTGTGTCTTTTTTGTGAGTGTGTCTATGAGCGCACAGGAATAAACACACACACACACACACACAGCGAGCAGCGAGTGAGCCAAAAACAGCAGCTTTCCCTCTCACCACGAAGGAGTAGATGTAGCGTGGATGTCGAATCACTCGCATAAACACAAAGAGCCAGATCAATAAACAATCCTCCATCACAGGCAGCGTATACAGTAGTCGGGGCTTGACGTCACACACTGTCACTGCTACAAATACTGCAAATAACACTGGTCGTTTTAATGTCTTGTTGTTCTCCGCTGTTGTCATTGTTTTGGTTCACCGACCGCGATAATCTGGGAGATCTTTTGTTTTCTGCAGATCTGTCTCCATCTTTGGTCGGTGTGTCTGCGCCGCACTTCCCAGGGATCAGCTGTCAATCAAAGTGCGTGGGCAGCGTGACGTCTTTCTCTTGGATTTTTTTTTTTTTTTTTACCCTTTGATGTTGCTGCTGTTGTTGTTGTTGTTGTGTGGCTGTGATTACTGTGCTCTTCTTCTATTTATTCTAAAGCCGGCCGCACGTACAGAACGCATCATTTCCTGCAGACGATTAGTCCGTCTGTTGCTAAAAAATCTCTCACGATTAAACAATGATGAATCTAATTTGCACTGTAAAAAAAAAAATCTCAACATTAATCATTCAACCACTCATAATTAACTCACTTATCTCTGCCCTTACACACTCCCACAGGTCAAAGGTCACATGTGGGGTCCGAGTTCTGCCTTAAAAGCCTGATGATGTCATCTCAGTGTTATCCAGGAGACCACAAATATACAACAAAACAGCCTGGACTGCAGCTTTAAAATGTTAAATATGTAGGTGTTTTCCAGGTAGAAAAGGTTAAAAAAAAATATGTGTTGCATTATGGGAAATGTAGGATCTAGCATTTATTGATCTTGACCTATTATGGTCAGTCAAACTCTGCAGAATCTACACAGACAAATTAGTTTATGTGACCAAGTTCAGACTTTTTTCTTCTTCTGTGAAAGTGAACGCTGATGATGTCATCTCAGTATTTAACTCACTTATCTCTGCCCTTACACACTCCCACAGGTCAAAGGTCACATGTGGGGTCCAAGTTCTGCCTGACAGCCTGATGATGTCATATCAGCAGTATCCAGGAGAGCACAAATTTATAACAGAAAAAAAAGCCTGGACTGGAACTTTAAAATTCAAAATATGTAGGTTTTTTGCCAGGTAGGAAAGGTAAAAAAAAAATATGTGGTGCATTATGGGAAATGTAGGATCAAATCAGTTTATCTGACTCAGCTCAGCCTTTTTTTTTTCCTTTTGTGAAATTGATGATGTCATTGTGATGTCATCAGGGTTATCCCAGCATGCGTCTGGAGACCACACGTTTATAAGAAAAAGCCAGGATTTGAGCTTTAGAGTTTTTAAAGGGTTTTAGGGTTTTAAAATGTATAAATTGCATTATGGGAAATGCAGTTTGACCCATACTCAGGGTTTTAGAGTGATGATATCTCAGCTTCTGGCGCTTTCATTTTGATCATACTTTTTTTTTTTTTTAAACCTGTCTCTCAAGAGCCTCTTGCCTTTGCAAAGTGTGTTTTAAAAATTGCAGGAGTATCCCTTTAAATAAAGAGCCAGGACAAAAGCAGACTAGATTTAGTTCAGCAATTCAATGCTGCTGCCCTAATACTCTCTTATGTAACAAAATATGGGTGTGTGTGTGTCTGAGTGTGTGTGCTGTGAGCATTACCAAACAGGATAAAGGAGAAATCAACAGGCTCACCGGTGTGGTGTGGTGTGGTGTGGACTTTCCAGGCACAGTTTGAGAAAAAAAGCAACTTTAAATTCACATGAAACGCTTCACGTTCTATTTCGAGCAAAGCTTCTTTTTTTTTTTTCTTCTTTCTTTCCGCTCCTTGTTTTAATACTATGTCCAAAATTTGTCAGCAGTGATTTCCAAGTTTTTCGGTTCCGTCTGGATCGCAGACACGCTCTGCAAACACACACCCACACATTTTTACAGCGAGACAATAATCAACAGTTCACTTCAGTCAATATGCAGTTTATGGAGTTTTTTTTTTGCGAGTGCTGAATATAAAACACGGAACAGCCTGTTGGCCTTGGTGGCAGATTATTAGCTTTTCCAGTCATTCCAGTGGCCTGCTGTATGCATTATCCCTCGACTGATGTTCTCTGCACACACGAACATGTTTACACGCAGTAAGCTCATTCAAAATGCCGACACAGTCAGATTCTCAGTGCACTGGGAGAGAAACGCTGGAGTTCAAACGCTGCACTTGAGTCCACTATAAAAATCTTATGTTGGGAAAGAAAGAGAGAGCAACAATAGATTAGTAATGGCAGCCAGTGTGTGAAATCTCTTTGTAGGCTCGCCGGGACGTGCTACAGCATGACACACACACCAACACACACACACACACACACACACACACACACACACCAAACATACTGTAATTGATTCAGTATCAATTGGCTGTCCCGGATTTGCATTGACTGCTAATGTTGCAGAGAGACAGATGCATGAGCCAAAAGAGAAAATGAAAAAAAAGAAAAAAAAAAAAAGAAGAGGAGGAGGGAGAGAATAGACACGAGATAGAGAGAGATCTGACACCGAGCCAGACAATGAATGGGTGTTAAAAATGCACTAATGTGTATTGAGGTGGATAGCATTAGCCAGTGATGATAAGCTAATTGCTAATCACTAGATCATAGACTAACAATACTCATGTTATGAGGCTTCAAGCCAGGATGACTCTTCACTGGGCTGAAGGACTGAAAACCGGATATTTTGAGGCGAAAACTGTCTGATAAATGAGTCTGGAGACATTTTTTTTTAAATTTACCACCCATTTAATGCACAAGTATTGATAATATCTCTTGTTAATGAGCTAATATTGCTAGGCTAATACAGTTTATCAGCCAATATTGCTCAATAAAATCAATAAAACGAATAATTATGTGTACTGGCTGCGTATCAATTGCAGCTCATTAACACACATATTAGGCCTGATTTTACACAGAGGAAAGGATTAAATTCTCTCATGCTAATTATGGGAAATCAATTGGGGGGAAAACTGGACAGCAGAAATTGCATTTATTGTGGTAATAATCCACAAAGAATTCATTCTAAATTTCAATTTTCTAGATTTTTTTTTTTCCCCACTTTCGGCTAAAAGAAAAAGAAAAAAAAGACAGAAAGACAGAAAGAGGGAGAGACATAGCCATCCACACACATAAACGTACACACACACCCCTCTCTTTTGAGACATTAGCGATGCTGTTTCTGAATGAGGGGCGCCTCAGGGATTATAATCAGAATTTTCATCTCAGTCAGGGATTAATAGAATAAATGGGCAAGAGAGAGAGCACTAACCATGTGTGTGTGTGGTGTGGGTGGGCGGGTATGCTGCCTTTTTGCATCACTGATCGGCATTTTGCCTGTACAGTTCTCTCCCTCGCTCACACACACACACACACACACACACACACACACACACACACACAGGTAATGTCTCGGCTCTCCTCGGTCGGAGCTGTTTGATATGTAAATAGCAGCGTTCCGGCACAAGTCCGACGCTTTGTGTTCCTCTGAGCCTCGCAGCAGCCAGAGGAGCTCTGTAGCATTCTGACCACAGACACTGATACACATTTTCTTTTTTTTTTTGCAACAAGCAGACATGCAGCCATCACATTACATAGTCACATACATGCATGCAGGGGGGGAAAAAAACAAGGGTGTCTGATTTTCCTGCAGCATATAATGAAAAACATTCCCTGGGAAGATGTCAGAATAAAATATTATTCTCATTAGAGCAAGAAAATCCCAGAAAAAGACAAGAAGATGGATTGAAAATGATGCGTTTGGATCATTTTTTACTCATTAAAATCCCTAAAAACTAAACGCCACAGTGTTGAATTTTAAATATTGATGTCTCATGTTAAACGTGCATATGTTAAATGGATAAAAAAAATATATAATTTTGTGTTATTCTGTTCATTTTGGCTGCACAGAGGCCTTATATACTGTAAGGAAAACCAGCGGAACACCACGCCAGCATTTATAAATAAGAAACACACACACATTCCTCCCTCGCCTCCTTTTTTTGTCATTAGGAATGCTTTGGACGGCTATAATCGCAGCTGAAATTCCAGCAGATTTTTTTTTTTTTTTTTTTTTTACTTTGCCTTTCACATATTTATTTCACCGTGACAGTTTGGGGTCAATTAAGATGAAAGCTGGGGTCGGCGAGGAAAATACTGGCTTTAATTATCAGCTATCAGAATGGATGTGTTGCGTATTATAAATCCAGCATGTGAGTGTAGATGTGCTGGTGTGTGTCCAGTATCTGAGGTCCAAGAAAAGCAATCGATTAAAGAGGACAGACGTAAACAAAATGATGTATTCCTTATGCAGACACAGACAGGGATATTTTACAAGCTACGAGAGTTTTTTTTCTCTCTTCCCTTTTTTGGTTTAAAATTCCAAACAGCAAACATTTAATAATGCTCGGTCTGTCTGCTGTTCAGTTTGACGTCAACATCAGACAAGATATATAACGCTGCTGTCCTGTTTTCTCCTCCTGTCTGAGTGTACAGCTGTTCCTACCAAGACGTTCCCACACACAACGCTATTGAAGCAACCAGACGCCTGTATTATGATGTAAATCGCTCTAATAACCCAGTTTAGCTGGTGAGTGTCTGTGTGAGTGTGTGTGTGTGTGTGTGTGTGTGATTGCTTCAAGGTTTGAATTGAAGTTTTAGTATTTTTTTTTGCAAAATCCACAATTATAGAATTGGCGTCTTAGAAAAGTATCTAATTTTCATTGTTTTGTGTAAAAGTAGGTCCCCATTAGTCACCAAATAATCTGTGTGAAATATGCTAATTCATGTAAATTATGTACCCTGAAAGTATGTTTACGGGTTTTTCCGAATATCCCCATAAAGCCTGATTAAAACATCACTTCATCACTTCAGAGGTTTAAAGGCGTGTATAGGCTAACTGAGCTGTGGCAAGTTTACTCTTTTTTTCAGCTCTCTACAACGTCTAGAAAGGGTGGTCCCCACAAGTGATGATTAAAACTGTGGTCCCCATGATTTATGAAAACCAGTATATGTGTGTGTGTGGGAGTGGGTGTTGAAATGTATAGTCACTGCAGAGACACACAAGCAGCTTTGACAAAAAAAAAAGCAAAAAAAATGTTGCACTAACTCCTTCCAGCTGACATACAGTAGATAGATTTGTCTCAAAGGTCAAAGGTCAAATGCATCTTTGACGGCAATTTTTCCCTCATTTCCAACTGATCTCAATTATGAGGAACGACAAGCTGAGCCTCAACCAGCTTATTGGTATTGTGCTTATTTCCTCAAACAAACACGAGCTGGAAAATGAAAAAAAAAAACTGCAACATTTAGGATTCCTGAGCTGCATTCAACGAGCAAAGTGATAAAGTGTGTATTTTGCTAGTGTGTTTCCGCTGCTCTATTTCATCTTCACCCCCTTTTTTTTTTTCTCCCCACCAACCCACCACACCCCCCCTCTCTCTCTGTAACGGCTAATTTAGTACAGGCAGCCCGCCACTAAAAACTACTGCTAATTAAAATGCACAAGGAAAGAAAAAAATGGCACTGCAACAAATAATTAGTGGTGTTAAGACGCTTTAAATAAACGACTTTCCCTCTAAGAGCAAAACTAAAACTGGCTTTTCCCTCTCTCTCTCTCCGCTCGCCTCTCATTTGATTTTTTCTTTTTTTTTTTTGCACTGGGAAAGGAGACGAAACAGAAAGGGAGAGATAAAAAATTAAAAAAAAGCGGGGAGGAAAAATCGTGTATTTTACCTATGAAGTTTGTTACGGAGGTAAAAGTCAGAGAGGGAAAAGAATGAAAGAGATGGAGAGCTGGGCTGCATTTAGTCGGGTATAAGATGTGGCAGTGGAAGGGGGGAAACCACACTGAGAGCAGGACACATCTGCTAGGGCCACATGAGAGACACACACACACACACACACACACACAAACACACACACAAACACACACGTTATGCAAGAACACACACTCTGTGCACCCAATCCCAGAAAGAGGCTGCAGTTACTCCCCAGACTGAAAGTCGCACACAAACAGTTTTGCCTACATCCAGTTCAGCCACTGATCCTCCATCTGCACACACACACACACACACACACACACACGGTCTCAACACTGACCAGTGGTACCACATAGTCAAGGTCACCCGTGTCTCTTTGCCAGTGGCCTGTGGGATTTGGTCACCATGGCCAAAATGGGTAAACTGGGAAAACACACATTTACTGCCGCACACACACTTCCTGCATCGAATTCAGTCGCTCAGTGGAAGCACAACATGGTCAGACGTGGGTAGACGACTAGATCTGCTACATTGTCTCACACACACTTGCCCTACACACGAGTCAGTAAAAACAGAAGACTATTCACACACACACACACACACAGGCTGACGGAGAGAGAAAACCATCCTAAATCAAACCAGTGTGTGTGTGCTTTTGTGCCAGCTGTAAGAAGAAAAAAAAAAAGAGAGAGAAAAGAACAGAGGCGTATTCTCTTGGGTTTCCTCCCCACCTGTGACGACCCTCTGTTGTTGTTTGTCTGACAACAGTCACCTACCTACCTACCGCACCCCTCCACCTCGTCCCGCCCCCTCAAACAAGTCGCAGCCAATCAGATTTCTCGCCTTAACAAGGATTGGCGCGTGTGTTTGTGTCCCCTAAAAAAAAAATCTCAGACTGCTACAGCGCCCACAAATAATGAAGCAGACAACAACTAAAACATCTCTCTGTCTGTGTATTTATATATGTTTTATATATTTTATTGTGACTTTTAATCTAAGTCCTTTGCTATCAGTTTAAAGGTCCATTCTGACCTCCTGAGTGTGTAACAGTCAGCTTCAAGCCAGAGACTCCTTGGAAAGTAACAACTTGATACTTTGGGATTTGTCAGAAAAGACACAAAATTACCCCCAAAAAAGAATCAAATTGACCACAAAATTACATTCAATTAAGCAAAAAAGGACTCAAATTGACCACAAATGACAAAAAATGACCACAAAAAGACAGAAAATGACCAAAATAGGCACAAAATGACCAAAAAACCCCACAAAATGACCAAAAAGACTAAAACACATGAACACTTTAACACAGTGGAGACAGAGCTGACTTCCAAAATGATTTGGCGACCCCAACTGGGGTCGGGACCCCAAGGTTGAAATAAGCTGCGCTAGACAACTGTTGGTCGAACACACTCACATTGTGTCGAAACTGCCGAAAACACACATCTGGGGCAACACACACACCCAAAATCAGAACAATGACAATTAGAAAACCTAGTCTTTTTCCTCATTTTTGGCACCAAAGCTGAAACAGAGGCACGATCACAAGACGATCTGCTGCTTCTGTCTTTATTTGAGTTCAACTAGTCAAATCCAGACTGATGTGGTGTGCGGCTGTGTGTGTGTGAAAGCAGGTCTGTTTACCTGGGAGGGGCTCCTGTTTGGGGCAAATCCCCCGTGGAAAGGAGAACCGGTCGTCGTCGTCGTCTGCCATCGTGGCCTGGACGCCCACTTCCACGGGCCTCCGGCTGCGCAGGGAGCCGAAGGCGGGCGACGGGGTGAGCGCCAGGCCGGGGGAGGGCGAGGGGGGCTTGTCCAGCCCCCGGCCCCCGGCCAGGCAGGGCGGCCCGTGGCATCGCTTCCTCTTGTGCTCGATGAAGAGCAGGATGTCCGCCAGGGGGAAGGTGGCTTGGCACTGGCCGCAGGTCAGCAGGTCCTGCTCCAGAGAGGGGTGGGCATCGTGACCCAGCCGGGCCAACCGGCTCACGGCGGAGCTCGGGTGGTGCCCGTTGAGGCTGCCGCTCTCCTCCGAGTGCTCCGAGCAGCGTTCCGACAGCTCCTCCGAGGAGACGGCGGCCGTGGAGAGGGGCTCGGCTGCTGGCGAGGCAGAGGGGGGGAACAGAGGGAGAAGAAGAAGAAGAAGAAGAAGAGGGGGTGGTAGGATTGAGAGAGGGGTGGTAGGATTGAGGGAGAGGGAGCAAAAAGGAGAAAATTAGAAGGTGGTTCTTAAAAAAAAAGCAAAAACCACATTTATCTTTGTGTCTCTTGTAATTTAAACCTATTGATACGACTATTTGTGGGAATAAATGACAAGAGGAGAGCACACTGTGTCTTCCACAGCAGAGTTAAAGAGTCAAAGCTGAGCAAAAAGACATGTGGTGCACACAATAACGGGGTGAAAAAATGTGCCTTGTAATGAAAGAAATGCATGTGATGCAGGGGAAATGATTGCAATGCGAGCTGATCTGGATCACACATCATAGGAATAAAACGGTGGGAAAGAATATCCTGAATAGCTGCAGAGCTCAAATCAGAATCCTCAAAGATAACAATTTCATACCCAATGACAGGGGAAAGCTGAGGAGATGACGGTTAAACACAGCATTCGCCGAAAAACTAAATATGTGGATGAGTTTGACTTGCCTAACCTTGTTTGTACAGGTTTTGATCCTGTAATCAGCAGAAGGGGAAACTGTCACAAACATGTCCAACATATGTGCCGAAGGAGAGAGTGTGTGAGGGGATCTCGATTACACGTGCCAGACTTATATAGTTCTTAGATACCAGGAGGTTTTACAGCAGGAAATCACCCCAAAATGAGCCGTTCAACCCGATTCCTCACCCCTCCGAGGCCGGATTAACTCCTGACTACTTTTTTAAGAAGCCTTTTGTCAGGCTCAGACCGTCCTGCAGTGGAGGCAGAGAGGAGTGTGAAGAGAGCGGCCCGCTGAATTAGAGAAGCGAAACGGGAGAACATAATTCACTGTCCCTCTTTTAAAGAAAATCTTCCAGTCCAAGGTGAAGAGTCTGACTCAGTGGTAGCCGCCTAATGCATGTTGACCTTCTTTACTCAGCCGCCAATTTCACATTTTAATGAACTTAAAACCACTGAGAATCAAAAAATAGATTTTAATTTTCACTGTCTGGGTGATTGGTACAGATTTTGTCTGATAAAAGGGATCCTGTGCATGCATGTGTGAGAGTGTGTGTGTGTGTGGGGAGTGTGTGTGTGTGTGTGAGAAAGAGAGCAAGAGAGAGAGAGAGAGAGAGAGAGAGAGAGAGAGAGAGAGAGAGAGATAGGGTCTGAATGTGGACTACATCCCCTCAAGGAAATATCATTTAAACGACGCAAACCTGCACGACATCTGTGCGCAAACTGGGACATGGAGATAACATGATAAATTCCCAGCTTGCACCAACACCACCGCTGTTACCCCCCCTCGCCTCCACCCCATCAACACCCCCTCCTCTTCCTCCTCCTCCTCCTCCTCCTCCTCCCCACCCTTCTCTTCTTTGATTTAACTTCAGGTCAGCACAACGCCACGCAAGTTACACAACAGCTCCCGGGGGGGGGGGCATTAAATTCACGGGATAAAAAAAAAATAACAAAAAAAGAGAAAAAACCTAATGAAAGCTGCATAAGCCCCTCACCTCTTAAGTTGAACTCAAGAGTGGATATCCGGGGTTTGAAAAAACATTTTGTTGGATTTAATGGTGCATGAGGAGGCAGAGTAAGAGACCTAAATAAGATGTTTTTTAAATACAAAGCAGCTCAATGCACAAGGTTCGATTTCAGTGCAATAGAAACATGCATTAGCCACTTATTTGTATCTATTTTTAAGGTGGGTGAAACAGCATGAGGAGCAGAGAGGATAATGTGTCTTTACACCATATTAATATAGCAAAACATGCATAACACTTCAATCACATTTGCTAAAAAATAATAGCAAAAAATGAAGGTGTAATTGCACTATCAACTGGGAATATTTTTTTCTGAGCATTAGGGTTAAAAGTTCCACTTGTGTTAAAAATCCATAAAACAGTTAGAAAACTTAACTGTGGGCACACAGGCTCTCTGCCCTAAATATATTTTAAAATCTTGGCAAAATATGTAAAATAGTGATAATGTGATTTAATGTGGAGGAGGACATGTGGAGTTGTAAACACTGGAAAAACACACTGTTGAGTCTTTTGCTACTTAAATTCAGCCTGATCATGCTGTTACAAAGCAAACAGTGGAAATGTATTAAATGCTAAATAACCTCATGGAAATATAGAATTGTCAGAAATGTAGAATATTTAAATAAAGGCGTTAAAATAGGAGATAATGATGGGTTGGTGTTTGCTCGAGAGGCCAGATTCCAAAGCTCCATTTGTAGCAAATGTGAATCTGTAACTAAATGAAATGTGTGTGTGTTTGTGTGTGTGTTTGTGTGTGTGTGTGCTGTGAGGTTTGAGGGGGGTAAACGCCGAGGTCTGCACACTACAGTGGAGCTGCATATGCTGATTGCAGCGTGCATGTATGTAAAAATGGGATGCACAAAAAAGGCGATACAGGGAGGGAAGGTGAGGTGATGAAGAGGAATTGCAGATTTGAAGATGGGGGGGGGGGCTCCTCCTCCCTCCCCCTCCTCCCCCACCCTACCCATGTCTTGTATACTCTCTCTTTATTCTAAAGAGATCGCCAAATAGTAGCCCGTGTAGATGGGGTGTCGGTGAAACTGATCAGGTTCAAGTTCAGCGCTGGATTTTCTGATCGCGCTCTGCCTCCTAGCGACGGCACATGGACATGGTGACTGCGCTGTCACCCAGCCGGGGCCACACACACACACACACACACACACACACACACACACACACACTCCCCAACACACTCCCCAAACCAAACACAGGCGACAGCCAGTCAACATACCGAAACACAATCAAGCACTGATGCGTAAAGATGCCCAAATATCTTGTTGTTTTTATGTTTGCGGGACACTTAAAGAGCCGCAAAAACGCGCACGGTGCGGCACATGGTGCGGTGATAAGCGCCACTTTGCCAATTGCTCCGCAGTTTCCAAACACACTTATCTGCTCACTTGACACATATGAGACTTATGCGTTTAATAAAGTGGGAAAATGACGCTTCGGTGGTGAATAAACGCCGTGCGTAAAGACAGAAGCTGCCGACTTTAACTTCACATTGTTGCAATTTTGGTCGTTTTCCTCACACGCTGCAGCTGCAACACACCAAGGAGCTGATATTTATGTCTTACCTTAACTGTACATGAGGCTTTAGAGTCCTAAGTTGGAATTGTTGTCGGTCCAAATTTGACTTCATAAGAAAAATAAGTGAAAAGCGAGAGGACTGCATGCTTCTGTCCTGTTGCTGTGTCTCTAACTCTGCAGCGGCTCTGCTTGCTGCCTCTTTTACAAAGAAAGCTTCCCATCTAAACTTAACATCAATAAAGAGCTTTTACATTAGAGCCATTAGATTTTTTTTTTTTTTTTTTACAAGTGTGTAAAAATAAATCGATTTGTGTTGTCTGTAATGCGGAGCTGCAGTGAGAGGGGAGGCAGTTGTAAACAGTCGGACACGAGATTTTTTCCCCCCTCGATCCAAAAAAATCCACCTCCAAGTTTTTTTTCTGAAAATAATCCAAAAATAGAACGAGAGAGAAGCAGATGAGGAACCTGCCCGCAGAAGCTATCAGACAGCGGTATTCCGGGAGGGGGTGATTGCTCCACAAAGCTCCGTGGAGAGGACGCGCTCTGCTACCGGGAGCCTCTCTGCGCGTTTCCACTGACCGGAGCGACCGTGGGGGCACCGGAGCCACGGCGAGTGCATCTAACAGCCTATGCCTGCACATTCTCACCGTGTAACAGAGAACGTGTACCGACACACAAAACTTTTTCTCTCTTTCGGGCTTATGGGATCTCCGAGCGGCTTTTACGCACGAAGCTGTCGCACTTTCTCTCCACACTGTTAAGTCCAGTTGACCGCGGGTCCGAGCGGTGCTGTCCGGTGTCCACAAGCTCCTCTTCCGCTGCCTTTCCTTTCCCCCCCTCCCCTTTTCTCTTTGCTGAATGAAATGAAAGGGAGTCAGAAGTGACATTTTCTTTCTTTTTTTCCTCATATCTACTTACGCGAAAAATCCCGTTTGCTTAAGTGCTGGGGTTTGCCTTGCTTGCGGCGAGACATGGTGGCTGGCGGCGCGGCGTTCAGCGCGGATCACATCGGGGAGAGCCGGGTGAGAGAGGAGACTCCAGTGGGGCAAAGAATATCTTCATCCAACGCCTTTGACATCCACGGGAAGAAAAAAAAAAATAAAATAAATTAGAAATAATACAAAGATGGCGCGGAGGCGAAGATGATCGCGGGATCGCCGTCATGGCTTTTTTGAGAAAGGAGAGCAGAGAAAAAAGAGAGAGAGAGTGAGAGAGAGGTAGATGGAGAGAGAGAGAAGGGGAGAGAGATGGAAAAAATGGCAAAAGCCCCCCCCCCCTCCCTCCCCCCCCCACCACCCCTCCCCTCAACCCCCCCCACCCCCCCCTCTGAGCTGTGCAAGTTCAAGTGCACGGACGTGACGTTCCCGGCGAACTTGAACGTCAGGCGATGGACGGACACCCGACATACAAAAACATGGGCAGGGCCGAGGCACCCGAGTGGGAGTGGGAGTGGGAGGAGGGACGGACGGGACGCGCAATAACAACACCAATGGACGGTCATTAGAGAGCGGAGCGAGAGAGAGCGAGAGAGAGAGAGAGAGGGGGACGGAGGTAGAGGAGGAGGGAGGGGGGGCTGGACATGAGAAATAGACCCAGTGGAAGCCAATGGACACAGAGATCAGGGGGGGCCGGACAAGAGGCTCTTGGAGGGAGGGAGGAGTGTGTGTGCGCGAGTGTGTGTGTGTGTGAGAGAGAGAGGCAAGGATGTCTAATGAAAGCAATATGCAGAGAGAGAGAGAGAGAGAGAGAGAGAGAGAGAGAGGTGGACGCAAAACAGGGCAAGGGAAGCCGCGGACAGGAGCTCACTGGAGGGGGCGGATATGATGCTGCTGCATATACTACAGAGCGGAGGAGTGTGTGCGTGTGTGAACAAAGTCTGTCGCATGTGGTGGCCACTGTTTCAGTGAGAGGAGAGCGCGCAATGCTGGCCGCAAGCTCACCTGGACCTGTCTCTCTCTCTCTCTCTCTCTCTCTCTCTCTCTCTCTCTCTCTCTCTCTCTATATATATATATATATATATATATATATATATATATGTCTATATATGTGTTTCTGCGGGCTGTGTTTTGCAGATATGAGATGATAAAATGACAAGAAAAGTATCCAGAAGCGAACAGGACGAACAGGTTGAACAACCAACAGCAGCGCAGGGCTCGGGCTATAACCTGGGTGGCTTCACATATGCTTTGCATATACACAGTGGCGCGCAGATGATAATCACAGCCCGGCCCCTTAAAACAAAGAAGAATCATTTTATTAGTATTATAAGCGGTGTCATCATGCACCTGGATCTGCAGCATTGCATTTTTTTAGCATCTAAAAACAGTTTGATGACAAAATGTTTGTTGTGATTTATTAGGTGGGAGCATGAGTTGCAATATGCATGCTTATTTATGTTTATGATGACTTAGAGTCGTTGGGAAAAGGGGAAGAAATTGTGCTTGAACATTTGCACCAAATCACTTGATTTACAAGCTAAAGAAAAAAAGTTTTGCTGGTTTCTTATTATGTTGTTTTATTATAAGAAACATAAGACATAAACAAACATAAGAATGCATTTATATCTGATCTTAAGGTTTGAGTCACTTATACTTATACACTTATACATGCATGTGCCATAAATGAAAATCCAGCCTTTCCACTCACTCTATGGAGGTGTATGAATTGAGGAGGGGGTAATTCAGACGGGGCACTATAGGGTCCGGGTCTGCCTGTTTGTCTGTCTCTATCTGTCTGCGTGAAATCCACACTGCAGCCCCGTGCAGACCGTGGGAGTGCGAGCGGGCACATAAGCGCCCCGTGTAATAACTTTCAGATGTGCCTCAGGTTCGAGCTGCATACGGTACAGGGGAGGGTGTGTTGGTGGTGGTGGTGGTGGTGGGGGGGTGTGGAGAGGAGGAGAAGGAGGAGGAAGAAGAAGAAGAAGAGGAGGGGGAAGAGATTGTAAATACTCTTGTAATAAAGGGGGTTTGGTAATATAAGACGCGGGGCTTTAAACGGCGAAGGCGCCGCGCAGCCCGACGCGAACCGGAGCTTTAAGAATATATGAAGTGAGGAAACGCGGCGCAGAATTTGGAAGAAGAGTGGACTAGATGGAAGGGATGGTACAGGGAGGAGGAGACGGGAGGATTCGCCCGGAGAGAGGTAGTGGTGGCACCGACAGCAGAAGAAGAAGCGGCGGCAGCTCCGGAGAAGAAGGAGCCCGGAGAAGGAGGCGCAGAGGCGGAGGAGCGGCGGAGCGGCAGCGGCGACTCAAGTGGTGCTTCGGAGACCTGGAGCTACGCGCACTGACCGAAGAGGACGCGCACTTAATACCGAGGGGGTGGGGGTGGTGGTGGAGGGAGCCAAGACAGAAAGAGGAGGAGGAGGAGGAGAAGAAGGAGGAGGGAGGTGAGAGAGAGAAAGGGAGAGAGAGAGAGAGAGAAGCCGGAGGAGTGGAGGAGGAGGAGGAGGAGGAGGTTCAACGTCAAGGGGGAAAAATGCATGACCAGTGAGTGAAATATTTTGCAGGTTGCAACTCGCTGCGTGGCTTATTAGACGGACCGGTGTGTGTGTGTGTGTGTGTGTGTGTGTGTGTGTGTGTGTGTGTGTGTGTGTGTGTGTGTGTGGTGATTATCCCGCACAGGGTGATTATCTCGTGTGTGTGACCGCGTGTCAAAGTGCAGCAGGTTTAAACCTTGCAGAGACGCTTTTTTTTCTTTTCTTTTTTATTTGATGGTAATAATTTCATCTTAACAAAACAGCGTGTGATCTAATGGCGCAGGCGGGTTACAGCACTCAGACTGCAACACTTCAGTCATTTGTTTGTATATTCAGCCATTAAAATGATCATTTGTGGATCAATTTAGAGATTTTAACTTTTAGTTTACTATAAAAGCAAATTCATTTGTTTCATTTAGACATTTTAAACAGGGATCTGTTAAGGCAGGATGTTAGAATACATTTTAACTGAGTTATTTTAATATTTCTGGAGCGCTTGCTTGCATGGGCATGGGTTTGAAGAATTGATTTTTAAATGTGATATAATAATAATTCAAAGTGCATCTGATGGTGCCAAAACGTTATGTGCTGGTTCAGGTTTTTTGGATTTCTTTTTCTGCCACTTTTGAAATTGAGAAGCGAGTTATTGTAATAAGATTATATTTGTCATTTATCATTCAGATTGGACACTTTTAAATAAAACCATCATGTCATAAAACAGCTGTAAAAAAATTCATCCAAACTGCTCTGTCAGTGATGGAGAGGCTCCTCTCCTTACAAAAAATCCCCCCCCGTGTCCTGATAAGGATTAAACACGCGTAAAAGATGCCCACGAACACTAACCAGAACCCACAGCAGTGCCTGCTTGTTGCTTTGAAAAATGAAAGCGACCTTCTGAGGAGCGTAATTGGGGATAAATGGGGAGATTTTTAGCTTTCTTTCCCGGGCGTCGGGTGTCCTGGGTGGCCTGTTGCTGCGTAAATGGCGACAGGCGGCCACCGCGCCCACTAAACCTGATCCAGTAACACTAGAAGCCTTTACAGGCTGGGTGACACGGCGGAGTGTTCGGAGCTGCACCCGGACTTAAAAACACCTAGTAGGAAGCAGAGGCTCCATCATATTATTGACATTTATGTATTTCAAACTGACTTGATGCCACCAGAGTCTCTGCGTCATTTGGCACCAAAACCTTTAGACGCTTTTACGCACAAAGTGGAGCAACAACTGATGGCTTTCTAAACATCATGTTTTGATAGAATACGAGCCCGAAAGCTCATCTATCAAGCCAAACTTGTTCCCCTGATTCTAATAGAGCCCATGCCACCCCCCAATTGGTACCCACACTTAAAGGGGCCCTCGTTTTACAGCACTAACCTTGACCTCTCCCTACACCCCGCTCCATCTGTTGGCAACAAAGACTGTTTTTCCCCTTTTCTCTTCCTCCCATCTCCTCCACTCTCTCTCTCTTTCTCCTCCTCCTCCTCTGACTTTATACACCCCCCAACACACGCACACACACACACACACACACACACACACACACACACACACACACACTTGAAGTCAAGGCGGGACATTGATCAAAGCCCGTGGAGCTGCTCGGACGCAGGGAGCGCGCAGGGGAATCTCTATATGTAAATGGCAGCGCGTCGCCGGCTCCGTCATACATCAGTCAGGCAGCATGTTTAATGGAGGTGCAGCAGCTCTCTGCATGCATGCATGGAGGCAGGAAGCAGCCAGGGCCTGGGAGGATGTTTGTTTATATGTGTGCATAGATACATCAGCCCATCCAGTCCCTGTTTCCTCATTTAAATAAGAGAAAGAATCACCTGGAGTGGGGTTGAAGCCACAGGCCGCTCTCAGGCTCAGGTGTTACGATAAGAAGTGCACGCTGTATATTCTCTCTGCGCCATATGTAGGCCACGCTCTGCCCGTCTTTAACTTTATTCCTCTTATTCAGCACTTTTATTCGCTTGTTAAGGCGGCTGCAACTTTCATCAGCCTATATATTCAGTATATATGTGTGCACGGAGTGAATGGACAGCGGCGTACTTTGATGATGGTTCATAAAACTGTAAAAAAAAAAGGGGGGGCGGGGGGTGGATTTGGGCTTTTGTAAAGAGCGTGAAAAGAGCGGAGGAGAGACTACATGGCATCAGACCGGCGCTGGTCACATGCGCGCCTTCCCTGCACGCACCACGGCTCCGGGGAAATTGAGTGACTGGGGGCGCATTTCAATATATGGAAATGACCGGGGGGCTCCTGAGATAAATCAGCTCCAATCCCTCCACCCTCCCCATCACCCCCACCCCCCTCCATCACACATATCCCCCCACCTCCCTCCTTTCTGCTCCTCTTCATACCTTCATTCCTCTCTCTGTCTCTTTCTTTCCAGTTGATGCTTTTGTAGCTTCTTTTTGTCATAATTTACCCAAACCGTGCGTAAAGACGCGCAGTGTAAACTGACATTACCGGCGTTATATTTATATACAAAGTCAGGATTAAAAGGCGACATCAAATGTATCCAACCTGCGGTGCACGGGGCCTAAGAGTCATGTTTTGTTTTGTTTTTAATTAAAAGGATCTGATCTGCAGTCTGTGATCAACGTAAGCAAAACACGTACGGACTTAAAATCAACTGCAAAATTATTTATACTGGAACATTCACAGTCGTCTCGCATCGGTAGTTTATATTCATAGACATATTTTAAAAATCATGTTTTAGATTATTTTTAGCTGCTTTTACACCTACTTGAACCAAAGTTAATATTAGTTTTAAGCAATTTAGTAAATCCTCAATTTTTGCCACAAAATGTGTGATTAATTATAAGGCCTTTTTATTATGTTTTACGATTAAAAAACACAAAAAGAATGAGCTCCAAAAATATCATTTTCGACAATTAAGTGGCAGAACACGCCCCGTGCTGTGACAAAAATACAGTTTTCTAGGTTTTTCTGTTTCCGTGTGTTTATTTCCAGAGGGAATTAGCTCCAAATCCCTGTTAAATCTAGTCCCTGGCTTTTTGCGGAGGAATTTCAGGCTCTGGTGGCCCCCCCTCACATCCTCATATATACACACACATACCCACCAGCACCCTCCCATCCCAAAAGCTTTACAATAAAAGGAGTGGGATGGATTTCACAACGTGCTATTATCACATCGGGGGATGTGTGCGCACGCCGGTGCGTCGGGCCGGTGGTATTAGATGAAATCAGGCGGGATTACACGGCTATAGACCAAATTATCAGACCCCCCCCCCCCCCCCCTCACAGGCTCCCACTGCCCGACCCCCCCTCCCCTCTCCTCTGTATAATGTTCAGCACTGATGTGACGGGTGAAGTCAGCCAGAGACCACTTCAGTCAAACGGAGTAAAAATAAGGGGCAGACAAACTTTGTGCCACCAGATAAATGAGCCATTCAGAGCACGTTGCATTCATGGTGTCACTAAATAACTTGTAAAAGCTTTAAAGGACCCCTGGAGGGTCCCAGACCGGGGTCGGGTGGCTTTAGAGAGTCCTGCACCCGTGCAACCTTCCCCTCTGCAGCCCTGCATCACCACAAAACCCACATCCGTCCATCCATCCGTCCATCCATCCATCCATCTATCCATCCATCCGTCCATCCATCTGTCCATCCATCCATCCGTCCGCCTGTAATGCACGGACGTGTTTATGGCCGCCGTAGTTAAGTCGTTGTTAATTTTACACTAAATGGGCTGTTATGAAGATGAATGACGGGAGGAAAATGGCACACTGGGGATTTCTCTGCGCTGAGAGGAGCTATAGGATCTATAAAGGCACGGGATGTAACAGTATAGTGGTCTGAAGGGGCCTATTGTGCTGCTGATGCTGTCAGGTGTTCTTGAACACATCATCGTTATAAGTTCTTGATGGTTTAGGGTGGAACTGATGCAAAAGTTGATGCAAAAAAACTATTTTTTAAAACTTTAATATAGTATAAATGTAAGAAGTATGCAACTGTGGTGCGTTTAAATGATAAAATCCGCTCTAAAGAGCTGATAAATACGCACGTTTATCCCACATTTCCTAAAGAAACATCATCAGTTGTGTTTTATTTTGAAGGGAATTAGCTCATCTAATAGTCATATAATATATATAATAGTTCAAATAAAATATGCAAAGATCCCCGGTTTAAATCTAAAGCTCCACTGACTTTAATGCCTCCACGTCTCCAAACACGGACTCTAGCTCCCCCTAGTGTCCGCACACCGCCAGTGTAAGCTGTGTTAGAAATGGGGCCCCTGCAGGCTGCAGCCGCCGCGGAGGGCCCGGAGCGTCAAACTATAAGGAACGGATTAGATTTAGAAATTAATTAAAATGTGATAAGTTTGGAAATATTCATTAAAATCAACCAAATAAACAGGAGCGCGGAGAGGAAGGAGCTTTGTGCTGAATACAGAGTGAAGAGGACACGGAGGAGCTGCAGCTTCATTTGAGAATTAAACCACATCAGAAAATATCATAAATTATGATAGATTTTTGTCAAGATTTATGGCTTTGGATTATACAATAATTGTCTAATTCAAACGTCTTTATCGGAGCTGAAACCAGTTCATTGGTGTTTATGGATCGAACCAAATCTTCATATTAAAAAACAACAACAAAAAACAATAATATAATGATGAGATATTTGAAATTTTAGTGCCGTTTTAGCAAAACTTTATCATAAAGAAAAATATTGTCTTTATAGATGCTTAAAGGTGAAATTATTTGGTTGTAAAAACGATGTTTATTTAGTTATTTGTTGCTTTTGGTGCAAATCTAAAGAACAAATGCATGTGTAAACTTTATATTATAACTTTATTATGATGCTTGTCTAATTCTTATAACATTCCTTATAATAATCAACGTCTAATTGTTTTTATTATTATATTAGCAGGGCGTTCATATTGATCATAATAGGCTGCCAATAAAGGTAGTAACAATTTCACCACCCACGCCATAATTGGTGCAATATTAAATATTGAGGATTATTAATCCAGCCTAATAATTCAGAGATCAGCGGCTCTAAATGAAGTTGGATCCAGTAAATGTTCGCTGAGCGTTTGTTTCCAGCGGGCCGCACCTCAGAGAGCTTAGTGATAAATCATGTATTTTTAATGAATATCAATAGAAGGACCCCCCCTCGTGCCCAAAAGCCACGAGCCCGGCTTTCTAATTAGATTAAGCGGCGGTGAGGGGCGGTGCGGGCCGGCCGGCCGGCCGCAGGACGGGGAATACTGCGGTAATGACTGCTATCACTGCGCCGCTTCTAATGGGCTCTGAAGCTCCGCCACCAGCCGAACCGGGGGGGCCTTAAACCATTAACACCGTCAGAGGGGGGGGGGGGGGCTTAACAGATCTAATGTGACTCGACACCCTTCTGATCCACTCAGGCCTCTCACCAACACAAAGTCTCAAGTCTCATTTCTTCTGACTTCAACTTGGACCGTTTTGGATTGTGGAGAAAACAGCGTGCTGACGTCATATGATCAATAATCAGTTTGTTTTTATCAATGCAAAATCATCCATAGTGGAGTGTTATGAGTAGGCTATGTTGCTTATTTCTATTTTCTGCTACTCTTATTTTGAAGGAAATATTCTACATTTCAGTTATGCACAGTGGGCTAAATTTTTTCCTTTTTGCACCCTAAATGTCTGACTTGAACTTGTGTATGAGGACCCATTGGGAAACAGCGTGCTGACGTCATATTTATGTCATTTTTATGAGTGCAAAATCATCCATGGTGTTGTATTGAAGTATTGAACACAAATATGAGTTATGAGAATAAGTATGTTGCTTATTTCTATTTTCTGCTACTCTTATTTTGAAAGAAATATTCTACTTTTTACCTCCACTATGTTACTTTTAGTTAGAAATTACTTTGCACATTCAGATTGATAATGCACAATATAATTAACAATAATTGACAAGCAACCAATGAACTGACTAGCATTTGTTGCATACAGTATATAGGACGTCCGCTTTTATTTTGAAGGATTCATAGATTTACTTACTTACTTTACTCTTAAATATTCTACTTTTTATCTCCATAGACAAGAAATCAGTGAAAGTTGTGATGTATTTAATACCATTTTGACAATTAATCAGTCTTGATTAGCCTTTGTTGCAGTTGCATACAGTAAATAAGCTGCCTGCTTTTATTTTGAAGGATTAATAGATTTACTTGCTTTACTTACTTAGATTTACTTACGTTGCTTTTTTCTAAAATCAGTCCTGATTAGCCCTTTTGGATATAATAGATAAGCTGCCTGCTTTTATTTTGAAGGATTCAATTTTTATAAAAAAAGCACATAAAGTCAATTCTTTTTGACCAGATTCTCTCTTAATTTGAAGGAATCATTATACTTTTTTACCTCTACTGTTACTTTTAGTGAGTTAGTAATGCACAATGTAATTAACAATAAAGCATTGTTGTTGCATTGTTGCAGTAAATAAGCTGCCTGCTTTTATTTTGAAGGATTCATAGATTCAATTTTATAAAAACAGCTCATAAAGTAAATTATTTTTGACAAATTTATCTCTTATTTTGAATGAAATATTCTACTTTTTACTTCCACTATGTCACTTTGAGTGAGAAATTACTTTTTGCGTCATATGATCAACAATCAGTTTGTTTTTATGAGTGGAAAATCATCCCTAGGTGGAGTGTTACTTTTACTGAAGCACTGGAGCACAATTATGAGTCATGAGTATAAGTATGTTGCTTATTTCTATTTTCTGCTGCTCTTATTTTGAAGGAATGCTTATACTTTTTACCTCCACTGTTACTTTTAGTGACAAATTACTTTGCACATTCAGATTGATAATGCACAATATAATTAACAATAATTGACAAGCAATCAATGAACATTTTGATGTATTTAAAACCATATTGACTAGCATTTGTTGCACACAGCATATAGGATGTCTGCTTTTATTTTGAAGGATTCATAGATTTGCTTTTATAAAAACAGCACATAAAGTCAATTATTTTTGACTAGTTTCTCTCTTATTTTGAAGGAATTGTTCTACTTTTTTTACCTCCACTATGTTACTTTTAGTGAGTAAGTGATGCACAATATAATTAACAATAAAGGATGGTGTA
This sequence comes from Centropristis striata, assembly GCF_030273125.1. NCBI lineage: Eukaryota > Metazoa > Chordata > Actinopteri > Perciformes > Serranidae > Centropristis > Centropristis striata. The sequence continues at coordinate 31,798,634 of NC_081536.1, forward strand.
TGATTATGGATAAAGATAAGACTTGGTGCAGTATATCTAGTTTACTTTTACTGAAGCATTGGAGCACAAATATGAGTTATGAATATGAGTATATTGCTTATTTCTATTTCCTGCTACTTTTATTTTTAAGGAAATATTCTACTTTTTACACCCATACACAAGCAGTCGGTGAAAGTTGTGATGTATTTAAAACCATATTGACAATGAATCAGTCATGTTTAGCAATTGTTGCATACAGTAAATAAGCTGCCTGCTTTTATTTTGAAGGATTCATAGATTCAATTTTATAAAAACAGCACATAAAGTCAATTATTTTTGACTATTTTCTCTCTTATTTTGAAGGAAATATTCTACTTTTTACTTCCCCTATGTTACTTTTAGTGAGAAATTACTTTGCACGTTAAAATTGATAATGCCCAATATAATTAAAAATACATGATGGTGTATGATTATGCATAAAGTTAAGACTTGGTGCAGTATATATAGTAAACAGAAGACCCTCCTATACCTTTATTTTGAAGGAAACTTTTTAACTTAACTTCCTCCTTTCCTCTCCTCACGTTGTGCTGTATTTCTTTTCTTCCACCTCTGTCATATTGTATGTGTGTTTTATACATTTTGGACGGGTTGATGGCTAATTTTGTTACTCTGTGCAATGACAATAAAGGAAATCTGAATACTGAATCTGATCTTATAATAAAGCGTAGGACGTTATTATACTTCATTCCAGCAAAATTATTTTTCAGGAATTTTAAGCACCTTCACCTGCCACCGATTATGAACTTTTGCACTTTTCAAAATAAAGTTACTTGCGTGAGTGCTTTGCAGGAGAGAGAAAGAGAGAAAAAGACAGCATAAACAGAAATAACTTGGAAAATGAAGAAAAAGAGGCCGTGCACACAGAGAAATACAAGTTTATAGAAATGAGAAGAGAATGAAAAGGAGGTGAAAAGGAAGGCTGTTGCAGAGTTTTGGGACCCTGAAAGAAGATCCGGATCTAAAGGTTGAGTACTGTGTGGGCACAAAGGCTCGCACATGTATAATGGAGCCAGACCATGGAGCGCTTTTAAGGCACAGAGTAAAAAACCTTGACTATTTTTAAAACCAGCTGCAAAGAGTTAAGTGATTTCTCTTCTTTGTCAGTGAGTCTGGCGGCTAACAAGACAAGTTTCTTTTATTTTGGAGAGTTTGGTAATAAAATACACCGTGAAGGGCAATAAGATCATCATAACTCATTACTGGGTTCTATGAATTTGCCTATAAAGGAGCCTAAAATGATACAACAGGAAATAAAAAGTGAGAACAGGAGTGGATCTGCAGCTGGAGAAGTGCTAGACACACATGAAGAAGAAAAAAAGAAGATTTGAAAAGTGGTTTCAGGTAGATTTCTCTGCAAATTTGAATGATTCTATTATTATTTTGGGGGGTTTAGACATGAGTGTAAATGCAGCTTTATAATCTCACCAAATGATGGATTTAGGGGTGTTTTATTTTTGGGAATGACTGGTACTTAAATGTGAACATTTTCATGCCCAGGATTTTATCCAATGATTCAAATGTTTGTGAAACATGTTTTTTCCATATTGTTGAAACCTCATCAATTCTTTCACTCAACTCAAGTATCATAGACAAGTAATCAATGAAAGTTGTGATGTATTTAAAACCATATAGACAATAAATCAGTCCTGATTAGCCTTTGTTGCATACAGTAAATTAGTTGCCTGCTTTTATTTTGAAGGATTAATAGATTTACTTTTATAAAAACGGCACATAAAGTCAATTATTTCTATTTTCTCTCTTATTTTGAAGGAAATATTCAACTTTTAACTCCACTCTATTACTTTTAGTGAATAATTCACCAAATAACTAACAATATTTGTATTACTTTGAAGCAATTTTAGGATTAAAAAGCATTTATAAATATATTTGATGAGGTTAAGATAAGAATAAAATAATGTTCCTGCATGAGGCCCATTGCATTTACTGTCATACCAGTAAAGTCAGATAAAAACTGAGAATCATTTGCTTCCACTGGTTTTACCAACTACTGCAGTTCATACAACTCACCACAAGGTGGCACTAAAGAGCTAGAAATGTCCCAGCTGCTGTCAATGATGTGCATTACATTTTATACATATACATTTATATATAACTGTGTAACAAGGTTTCATTATATGTTTTATTTATAATTTTCTGTTTAATCTATGTTCTCTTTACCACTTACTCTTTGCCACTATTACTGAACTGCAAGAAATCTACTGTCACTTTTTGCACTGTGTACCTGTACAACACTCTACTCAAAATACTGGAACATTTACTTCACGTCATATGTGATATGTGTATTTTTCGTAATGATATTATATGTAATATTTATACACTATTCTTGTCCTTTTGCACACATTCTTATTTACATATTCTTATACTCTTAGTACATTATCTATTGTATGTATATCTTATATTTATATGCATATATAATGGTACAATATATCATATCATATCTTGTGTGTGTGTGTGTGTGTATATATATATATATATATATATATATATATATATATATATATATATATATATATATATATACATATATATGTATATATATAATATATTATGTTATGTGATATGTTATTATTGTTGTCAGTATTTTATTGTACTTAAATACCGGACTGCTGTGACAATCAATCAATCAATCAATCAATCAATCAATCAATCAATCATTACATCAGAATGATCCACCCCCCAGACAATGAAGTTGAAGTTAAAGTTTGACTGTGTATAATTCAAATAACTACAACGGTAAACTAAAAATAGTAGAAAAGCCACATTTTAGTAACAATTACTTATTCACTAATACTAAAAAAAACTGGTTGAAATAGTTTCTCACCATGAAAAACACATTGAGTCCAGTTTAAATTGTTGGATCTGAGGTTCTCTGGATGTTCTGCAGGACTCACCTCGACCTGGTTCTGCTGGTTTTGAAACCCTTCCTCCGGTTTCTCCTGATGGCTCGGCCTGCCAGAACCCTGTTGACATCAGTGTGTGTGTGTTTCCTTTAGGGGGGAAAAGTTTCCACCGGGAAAGTCTCAGGCCACGCCATTACAAAAAGTCCGCTCACTCTGCGTGTCTCCATTACAAAAAAGGCCCCCAGAGGGATTTAGAGACTCTGGAGGTGACGTTTGGTTTTCACCGTCGCTAACCGTGCACAACGTCAGCAGCTGATCATAAACAAACCAGCATGGCTAATTATGCACAAAGTCTCCGCTGCTTGTTGTAAACAAACAGAGATTGCTAAGTGACCACCTCCTGCAGCCAGTGGCGGTTCTACACAGGGGCCTCCAGGGGCCACTGCCCCTGTGAAGAAGCCCTTGGCCCCTGCTGTGGCCCCTGTGTCAAATTAATAATAAAATGATCAATTTGTAAAGATGAGGGACGGAAGAATTCTGACCTATTTTTTGTTCAAACAATATCTCATTGTACACCAAAGGAAACCAGAATGTGTATATTGTATAATAGTTTAATTGTGCAATAAAAGCTTGTGTAAATATAAAAAAAGATCATTCTCACTGTACTGCACTTTCAAAATAAAAAAGTAATTGTGCACAAAAATGAGTAAAATATGTAAAATGACCCCAAAAAATATGTAAAATGACCAAAAAAAAATGTAAAATGACCCCCAAAAATATGTAAAATGACCAAAAAATATGTAAAATGACCCCCAAAAATATGTAAAATGACCCCCTAAAATATGTAAAATGACCCCCAAAAATATGTAAAATGACCCCCTAAAATATGTAAAATGACCCCAAAAAATATGTAAAATGACCCCCAAAAATATGTAAAATGACCCCAAAAAATATGTAAAATGACCCCAAAAAATATGTAAAATGACCCCAAACAATATGTAAAATGACCCCAAAAAATATGTAAAACGACCTCAAAAAATATGTAAAATTACCCCAAAGATATGTAAAATTACCCTAAAAAATATGTAAAATTACCCCAAAAAAATGTAAAATTACCCCAAAGATATGTAAAATTACCCCAAAAAATATGCAAAATTACCCCAAAGATATGTAAAATTACCCTAAAAAATATGTAAAATTACCCCAAAAAAATGTAAAATTACCCAAAAAATATGTAAAATCACCCACCCCAAACAGGGGCCTCTAGAGGCCCCTGTGTCAAATTAATAATAAAATGATCAATTTGTAAAGATGAGAGACGGAACAATTCTGACCTATTTTTTGTTCAAACAATATCTCATCGTACACAAAAGGAAACCAGAATGTGTATATTGTATAATAGTTTAACTGTGCAATAAAAGCTTTTGTAAATATATAAAAAAAGATCATTCTCACTGTACTGCACTTTCAAAATAAAAAAAGTAATTGTGGACAAAAATGAGAAATGTCATTGTCGTACAAAAATAGTTGTTATTGTTGGTAAGTCTCATTGTTTCAATACATTTATTTGTATCTTCCAAATATACTTAAATTAGATTTTTAAATGAGCTAAAATAAAGGTTTTGAATGCTTAAATATCATATTTGCTGTTTTTAATGTGCCCCTCTGATTAAACTCGGGCCCCTGCTTGGCTCCACAGTAAAACTGGTCTAGAACCGCCACTGCCTGCAGCAGCAACACATGGGCCAATATCACTATAAAGTGCCTTTGGTGTCCTCATCAGAATTGCCCAGTCATCATGAAAATGGAGCAACATAATGAAACTCTGAGGTCTTATTATAAATGGCCAAATATTTACACACATATCAGTACAATGAAAAGTCTCCTAAAATGTGTTTCCTTCATTTTGTACTGTTTTTTTTAAATTGGATGTACAGGATTTTGGCAGCATGTTTTCAATTACATGGCTATATTGTCCGCAACAAGTTATTTGATAAAATGAGTCATTTTGATCATTTATATTCTATTTTCATTTCAAACATGTTTCATGTGTCCCTGAAATTGCGGTCCACCCTGTCATTATGGGGACACTGTCCCTTTAAGAAGCCCTCTGACGCTCTCAGTGACACTTATCCTGTCAATTTGTCTTCCTTTAATGGAGAATGAAACAGAGGCTAGTTGCAAAATAAGTATTTCCGCTTATATTATACTAGACTATATTATATGTCATAGTGAAATATCAGGTAATATAAAAACCTTTCTGAAATCTGAAATATATTTTCTAAACAGTAAACAGTCAACTTGCTACATGCTGTTTGCATGTACATTGTCTGCCTATAGTTACTTTATAAAAAAGTGTGGGAACTTGACCAACATGCATTTCTAACAGCATAGCATCTACTTAATACAATAAATATTAAAATTAAATGGAAAATCTGAACTTTTTTTTTTTTTAATGGGGAAGTCTCAAAGGCACCTTATGTTGATATTGACTCACATACACACTGTACTGCTGGCTCGTTAAGAAGAGCCGCCGACCCCCGCGGCTCGTTAAGAAGAGTAAGAAGGAGTTACTGGATTTGTTGCCAGTTGCTTTCTTGAAAAATAGTCTCTATAGCCTGCTTCGCGGGCTTTTACAAATGGCGTCGAGTACTACGTCACATCCTGCTTAGCCATCTATCCAATCAGCAACCAGGCTTTTTTCAGAGAAGAAAAAAGACCCTGCTCTTCTACAGGGACAAAAAAAATTCCCGACAAAAGTCCGCTCCGGACGGCTCATATTCAATTTAGGGGCTTTTTACAGTATAAATGAAAACATTTCCCATCAAAAGAAACGCTTTTCTGCCATATAATTGACAAGAAGATACTTTATAAATGCTCAGTCAACTTGCTAACTGAGTCACGTTACTAACTGAAGGTCCATCCATGCTAAACTAAATGCTAAAATTAGCCCAATTAGACAAATTTTGCTGTTTGCATGTACATTGTCTGCCTATAGTTACTTTATAAAAAGTGTGGGAGCTTGACCAACATGCATTTCTAACAGCATAACATCTTCTTAATACAATAAATATTAAAATTAAATGGAAAATCTGAACTTTTTTTTTTTTAAATGGGGAAGTCTCAAAGGCACCTTATGTTGATATTGACTCACATACACACTGTACTGCCCCGCGGCTCGTTAAGAAGAGCCGCCGACCCCCGCGGCTCGTTAAGAAGAGTAAGAAGGAGTTGCTGGATTTGTTGCCAGTTGCTTTCTTGAAAAATAGTCTGAAAAGTCGCTAAATACTGCTAAACACTGCTTCGCGGGCTTTTACAAATGGCGCGTATTGTTGTGGCTTCGAGTACTACGTCACATCCTGCTTAGCGATCTATCCAATCAGCAACCAGGCTTTTATCAGAGAAGAAAAAAGACCCTGCTCTTCTAGAGGGACGGAAAAAGTCCCGCCAAAAGTCCGCTCCGGACGGCTCCTATTCAATTTAGGGGCGTTTCGGCGAGTGAGACCCGCCTCATTCCGGATATCAGGTGGTAGAAGAAACAGCCCTGATGGGTGAAAATGATATTAGCACTGTTGATTTCACGTTTAAGATTGCCATTTTATACCACTTTTTACCGTATAAATGAAAACATTTTCCATCAAAAGAAACTCTTTTCTGCCATATAATTGACAAGAAAATATGCATGAATTAAAGATTTTACCATTAAATATTTCAGTATATTTTTGTTAGAGATATGGTGTTTAGTACATATAACAGTGAGAAAAAGTATTTTTTTTCTACAAAAGGTGATGCTTATATATTACAGTATATTTTTCTTACAAACACGGTGCCAATGTATTTTTTTTTTAAACTGTAAAAAATAATGTTTTGGCTGATATATACATTCACGGTGTTTCATTGTTACTGAAACTGAATTAACCCATTTATCATATTAAGGTCTTTTACTGTCATGGTTTAGTAGTTTTTCACCGTAAAATCTACAGACATTTTTTACAGTGTGGTTGAAAACAAACAACACTTCAGTGACTGTGTCGCTACATGTTTGAATCAATTCCTCTAAATAAAATATGCTTGAATGACATATTTTAAAGCGGCTTTACCTGCAGGAAGATAAGGTTTTCTAGCCCAGGTTCAAATTCTGTTTAATAGTAAATGAGTTAAGAGTCCCAGATGAAAGATGTGAAGTATAACCATCATAACCCTGAAAACCTAGTCCTGTTGTGTGTGTTTGTGTATGTTGCACTCTGATGTACCTGTTACAGGTCATTTGTCCTGATATCTGTAAAAGTAAAAAAGAAAAAAAGAAATGATGTACACAAAATCTGAAATGAAAACAGAATGAAGGTGATTCTTGCCCTGAGAGTTATATAGAGTGAACTTAATAAACACTGTATCAGAAAGGATATTAAACATGATAGTTATCCCACCTCTCACCACTGGGGGGCAGTATTAGCCCGAGTCAATCCTCACTGTAGATAAAACCAACATGATTAAGACAAGCTGATGTGGTGGTAAATGTAAAACAAAAAAGAAAGGCAAAGAAATCTGATTATCATCTATTATCAGTTATCATAACAATAAACAACTACCAGTGTGATATGAGTTTCAGTCTTGAAATTTCTTTCATTATAATTTAAATCATTTAATTATTAAAATTGAGATTTTTACTGGAACAGACGGCATGAAAAAAGAGAGCAAAGCAAATCAGCATGTGTACTGGACCCACTGCAAAGCTCAGCCTGCATATATGGCTTTTTCTAACTTTACCTACTAAACTATATATAAATTATATATATATTCTTGATAATGAGTTTTTTTATTATCAAGAAAATCATGGAAAATGTCTAGATATCAGCTCTTAAATTAGACTCTTATCAGCTATTTTTGTTGAAACAAATGTACTTTTAGTTGTACCAGGCAATAAAATGAACAAGAAATTGAAGAAAAGGGTGGTCTAATAATTTTTTCCATATCTGTATAAAAATGTGTGCTGTGCAAAAATCTTAGGAACAGGCAAAGAGTGGTCACACCACATATTGATTCGATTTTTCCTGCTTTGCATTTTGTTAATTGGTAAAAATAACAATTAACATTTTCACCCTTTAAAGCCGTATTTTACAGCATTTTTTCCACACCTGCAACTTTTGCACAGTACATACAATCATTCACTCATTTTCCTTAACTGCTTTTTCAAACTCAGGTCACAGGAGCAGACACGTAGAGACAGACAACCATTCACGCTCTCATTCACTCCTACGGGCAATTTAGAGTCACCACAGAAGAGCTGCAGGCTGGAGTCGAACCGACGACCCTCCTGCTGTGAGGCGAGAGTGCACAGTGCATACATAATGGTAAAAATGTCAGAAAATAATACAAATAAAAATGCCCAAGTCAACATTCAACTTTCTTATTTTGCCATCTAAAACCCAGCATATGTTATTAATATGACAATTAACCCTGTGGAGTGTCCAAAAGCTCCAAATAATCCAGACTTGTTGACTCCATCCAGACTAGAAAACAAAGCAGCGTGGAGCCCTACTGTAAATTTACCTCTAAAGTTCTGGCTGTAAACTCCATGAGGCCAGTTTCAGTTTGATGATGATATACCAAGTAAAACTGGAGACAAGCTCAAATAGATTTAGTATCAAATGATAGAACTGGATGGAACCCTCTTATATGTTAGATTTGACACCTTTGTTCACATTTGCAACATTTCAAATTATTTCTGAAGGACTAAAAAGACACAAAATGACTAATAAAAGACACAAAAAGACAAAAAAAAAGACACAAAATGACTAAAAAAACACACAAAATGACCAAAAAAACACACAAAATGACCAAAAAAACACACAAAATGAGAAGAGAGAATGACCAAAGCAACCCACAGAAGACACAAAAAGACAAAAAATGACTAAAAAAGACACAACAACAGACACAAAATGACCAAAACTACACAAAAAATACACAAAATGACTAAAAAAAGGACACAAAATAACTAAAAAAAGATACGACACAAAAAAGACACAAAATTACCAAAAAAAATCCCACAAAATGACAAAAAAAAAACACAAAATTACCAAAAAAGACACAAAATTACCAAAAAAGACAAAAAATCACCAAAAAAAGTCCAAAAATTGACAAAACAGCCCAAGACTCCATAGAGGAAAACAATTTTTACCCACAGCAGCTCCTCTCTTTACTCCAGTCATGAAGTCCTGGAATATGGAAAAAACAGCCTGTACCATGTATTGTTCTGGATGAATCTGTGTATGTGCACCAATCACATTCAAGTCTCCTTCTGCACAATAACATGAGACGAGTGGTTCCAAAAAGCCATGATCTTCTTCCACACAGTCTTTTATTTGTAAATAATAAAAATGAACTCTTGAATATAAAACATACACATCAGTAGAGCCACATCTGTTATACAAACAAGAACTGTTGCAGTGAATACTTCGTCTTTCGTCTAAAATCGTGGTTTTGGGAGTGGGGAGCCATGGGCTGTAAACAATCAGTATTCCTGGAGTAATACTGACAAAGGAAAGGGCAGTCGGCCACACCGCCAAGGGTTTCAACAGAAACGTCCGCAAAATATGTCTGCAAAAAATCAGATTTCTCATTGGCTTTAGAAGTCCAGTCCAAACCAATAGCAGTAAGAGGGAGAGGGGGTTTTATAAGGAGAAGAAAGTAAACTTTATTCTAATTGGTTCTGCTTGTTTTTCTGCAACTGGGACAAAAATAAAGGCCTATTAGCGCCCCCTTGTGGCTCAGTGCCGCTCAGCAGCTCGAGCACATCCACAGGACGCGATTTCCCTTCAACAAGACCAGGAATGTTTGTGTGTCAGCCATGTTGTTTTTTGTTTGTTCATAACTTAAGTTCAAGCCGCTCATCCTGGTTTGTATGTACAAGGTGTATGTGCGTGTATGTGTGTGTGTTTGTGTGTGTGACGGGTGTACAGTCAGATACACTCTTTTTATATTCATATATCTATATCTTTATAACTTCTGTCAAACTCATAATTATACTTCATATACATTTAGCTGTTATACACACATTCTCTATCTCTGTCTCCAGCCCCGACTGTCTCAAACTACAGTTTAGACACCTACACCGTCAGATAGGGCTCGAGGATGCTCAGTACTACAGAACAGCACTGTTGTTCAAAGGGTTCAAAGAAAAAACTGAAACAAAGAGAAGTTGGTTTTTTTTCTCGGAGACTTCCTAATATGGATATTTAGACCCAGAGTGGAAGGCGTGGCCTGGGCGGAGTTTGATATCCCTCCCCTATTGGTCCGCTCCTGTTTAAAGGGGGCGGGGGATGGCTTGGCTTTTCTCGGTTTGTATTCATATTCAGTACGAGCAAACTGTACAAGAACATGCAACATACAAGCTGGCCTAAAAGTATGTGGAACTAACACACATAAGTCTAGTCTTTTTTTCTGTTTTTGTTTTTTTGAGAATTTGTTCGTTTTTAATTTGTCTCGTCTTCTATTTTACAAAAAAGTAGAGAACAAAACAAAAAAACGAAACGAACGGAACAAAAAGAAACGTGCATGCAGCTTGGGGCCGGGGGCGGGGTGTCCCCGAGTCATGCTGCTCCCTCCTACAGGGGGAGTGTGAGGGGTTAAGGGTGGGGGGAGGGGGGGAGGGAGGGAGGGAGGGTGGGGTGGGCGAAGGGTGTTCGGGCGAGCGTGACCGGACCTTCGTCGTCGGCCTTTGGCGCACTATCGCTCGAAAACCAAACATACACATACACAGAGGGAGTCTGCACCTTACGGCGCCATTCTGAACTCGAAACAAAGACAGAAAAAATGATTCAAAATGAAAAAAAAAAAAAAAAAAAGAAGCAAAATAAGTCAATTTGGCCTCTTATTTTCGTTCTTTTTAGACGAAGAGCAAAACTTTTCTTATTCCGTCCGATTAAAGGAGTCAAGCTTTCCTTGTGCTTGCTTTCATATATCACGACAAGAATGTGCACGTGCGTGTGCAGGCTCCGTTCGTCTACAGAGGTTACCAAACCGCGCCAAACCGATGCCCCTCGTACACGACCGCAGGGTTACCACAAGGTTACCGCAGGGTTACCACAAGGTTACCGCAGAGTTACCACAGGGTTACCGCAGGGTTACCACAAGGTTACCGCAGAGTTACCACAGGGTTACCACAAGGTTACCGCAGAGTTACCGCAGGGTTACCACAGGGTTACCACAAGGTTACCGCAGAGTTACCGCAGGGTTACCACAGGGTTACCGCAGGGTAACCACAGGGTTACCACAAGGTTACCGCAGGGTTACCACAAGGTTACCACAAGGTTACCGCAGAGTTACCGCAGGGTTACCACAAGGTTACCGCAGAGTTACCGCAGGGTTACCACAGGGTTACCGCAGGGTTACCACAGGGTTACCGCAGGGTTACCGCAGGGTTACCGCAGTAACACCGGCAGAGACGACAGCCAACCTCAACGTGACGTGCAGCTGAATGAAGCTACTCGCTAACTCCCACACTTCGTTTACAGCAAGCTCTGCTCTGATTGGCTGGAGGGGCTACTAGGTGGAGGACTCCACTTTGATCTGGGCTGCACAACAAAAGTAAGGAGGAAAGAAAGAAAGAAAGAAAGACAGTAGCGAGAAGTGAAGAATGTTGGACAGGAACCTCCGCTGCTGCAGCTCAGAGGAGAACACAAAGAAAGCAAAGCTTAGAAAACAAAAAGGCGTACAGAGGAGGAAGAGGGAAGGTGTGAGACGTGATTGTCAGACTCCAGCTAAGCTTTGATTGGCTAGTTCTGTCTCTCCCTCTCTCTCTTTCTCTCTCTCGTTCCCTGTTGCTCCGTCTGGCTTTTCATTGGTTGGCCGAGGGCTCGTCGTCGTCCTCGGTGGGGGAGGGAGGGGGGGGCGTGTTCCCGCCCTCTGCTCAGTTCTGGTCCAGTAGCTGTGGTCCATTATTTTGTCATTTAAGGGATATTTTGGGTTGGGGGGGCGGGGTTATCGGTCGCCACTCGGTCACTAGGACCGAATGCCCGGTGGCGGTCCTGAGCTGTCCAATGACGTCTGAGACGCCAGCCGCGTGAGCGGAGCTAATGTAGGGTCCACCAATGAGGACGGCGGAAACAGTTTGTACCAGCCAATCACCGTGCTTGAGAGGTCCAGCTCCTCCAATAATATCTGTGCTACACCCATGAAACATTTGTGGTCCAATCGTCCATAGTCGCCCCAAACTATCACCTGGAAGACAGAACGGAAGAGACGAGTTACAGCAGGAAGAGTTGACATGCACAATCACTTTATTCATGAATTATTTTTTATATTTTATTGCCTTACTTAGTCAAGTAATTTTAAGAAAAATCCAAGCAAAGTTGCAAATGAGAACATGTCATGACAAACTGTAGTATACAATGATGGTATATTCCCTTTAAAGTCATATTAATATTATGTTAGCTCCAGAATGGTAACAGGTCAAAACTTGAGACTAGAATGTTTTTTTGCTTTTAAGTCTCAAGTTCAGTTTTTGCCGCAGAGTCTATTCAAGTTATCAAGTCTCAAATCGACAGAGAGACAATTACACAGCTTTTATGTCGTCATTTTAAAAGCTTTCTCTACTGCATGGCCATTGTTGGTTGTTCAGTTTATTTTAGGTTGAAGTGTCACTAGGTACACTCTCTCCCACACACACACACACACACACACACACACACACAGCAGATTACCTGAAGCACCTTGCCCTGGGGACTCTCCTCGAAGAGCAGGTGCTGCTGGTAGAGCGGCTCCAGGGTCTTTCGTGCAATCTTGGTTTTCTTTTTGGCTTTACAAGTTCCATTATCCAGCAGGTACACCTTGACATAGGGAGCTGGGGACGGAGGGAGGAGGGTTAGAGGGAGAGTGTGTGTGTGTGTGTGTGTGTGTGTGTCAGGGTGTCTGCAGGTTTCAACAGGTCAAATTTAAGACTTTTTCAGACTTTTTTAAAGACCATAATTAATACAATTTAAGACAAATTTCACATCCGTACTGGAAAAAAAGCACAAAAAACATAAAGGAACATTGGAGGTCTGGAATTACTTCCAGAGTTTATGAATTTATTCACAGCTCAAATTGTGACCGGGCTGCACAGGTACTGACAGCATCTACTGCATCTCAATAAATTAGAATATGATGGAAAAGTCCATTTCCAAATAGCCCCAACCAAGTATTGAGTCATATAGATGGACATACTTTTCAGAGGCCGACATTTCCATATTAAAGATACTTTTTAAAATTGATCTTGTAATATTAAAATTTGGTTGAGACATTGAATTTTAGGTCTTCATTAAATGTAAGCCATAATCATTATAATAGATTATAATAGAAGAAATTAAATACATTAAAACAAGAAATGTTTCATTCTGTGTGTAAAGGATCTATATGTGTTATTTCCACTTTTTGAACTGAATACAATTTAAGACCAATTTCACATCCGTACTGGAAAAAAAGTGTGTGTGTGTGTGTGTGTGTGTGTGTGTGTGCGTGTGTGTGTGTGTGTGTGTGTGTGTTACCTGGGAGGGATTTGGAGCCTGGTTTGGAGTTAAGGCCTCGTGCCCTGATCACCTCCACCTCCAGCTGACCTTTCTTATCCATCAAACCGATCTGAACATCACCTGTATGCACAAATATAACACATATAAACCACATCAGACACAAATAAAGATAAAGGTGAAGTACATTATAGTATTTTTCTATTTAAAAAACAAAAAATGTATTCATTCGACAGGCAAAAGTACATACAGTGAGAAATAAGGACTTTTTCTTTCTTTCATTACAGTATTCTTCTAATTTTAATGTAATGTAATTGTATGTGATGGAGCCGTCACTCACCCATGGCAGGTGTGGCCAGTGTTTGCCGGCCGACCAGCTGACCGGGGCCTAAACCGTCCAGGAAGTCACTGAACTGACTGTCGGCTCCCAACCGCATACCTGAGAAGATCAGACTGACACACACACACACACACACACATTATTTAACTACTTCAGCTCTCAAAAAACATACCAGGAATTGCAAATAAGGGTACAAATATAAGTTAGTAGTGGGGCAGAAAACCAGAAGGATTGTGCATTTTATTGTCAAATTTGGTATTCTTGTAGCCAAAGGCATTTAGAACAAAATTAGATGTGGAGGCACGGCAAATTTTAAATATGGCGGCCATTTTTCAAGATGGCCGCCAGTGACGATAAGATGAAATTCCACATTAACAATAGATAATATGAGTTAGGAGCATCAAATTTGGTACAGTTATAGCCAGAGACATGGGGAACATGTGGAGGGATCAAGACTTTTTAATATGGCAGCCATTTTTCAAGATGGCCGCCAGTCACAACTGTTTTTAGATTAAATTCCAGTTTAACAATAGATAATATGTGATAGGAGCATCAAATTTGGTACAGTTATAGCAAAAGACACAAGGATCAAAACTTTTCAATATGGTGGCCATTTTTCAAGAAACTACACTTTGTAATGAGTGTAGTTTATGCTTTCATGGGGGCACCAAGTTTGTGTGGAGTTTCGGTTTTAAGAGGTATAAATTTAGTGTAAATTTACACTTATATGCTAAATGAAAAAAGCAGACGTTTAAAACTTGCATGAAGCTTTGCCATGTGTTGTGAGCTTGTAGATTGGCTTTTTTCAAATTTATAGGTATAGATGTATGTATTAAACCCATTAGATTTATTACACCCCTTAAAATCAAGAGGGCTTAACGACCCCCCTTGGATCTTTGGCGCCCCCCTGGGGGGTCGGGCCCCCCTGGTTGGGAATCACTGCTCTAGTACACTGAACACATCATCTTCACAACATGCATTGTGTGTGTACGTACTTCCCCTCAGAGCTGTAGCTGTTCATGCTGCCATCAGTCGACTCTCTGCTGGCCTGTCGGTTCATGGCGGAGCCTCCCCGTGGGTACTCCACCGCCATGCCCGTCTCCACGCTCCTCTGGATGCTGCTGCTGGCGCCCTTACCCACTTTTTTACCTGCTGAAGCTTCAGGGGCAAAGAGGAGGCGTTAAAGTGTTAGACTTTGCATGTGTTTATATTTTAACCAAGGCTGCTATTAGTTATCAGGCATCTGATGTTATACCTACCCAAAACTCACAGACAAACTCACTGCACAGAATGTGGAAAACTAGGAATACACTACTACTATACAGCAATGTGTTTGTATCAATTCAAGGAAGCAACTGATAAGACTATAGTATGGGCTGAAATATGTGCCACCAGAAACTGAATTTGAATTTTTTATATTTGAATTTGAATTGCTTAACTTGTATAATTTTAATTATTTATCATAATAATAAACTGAATTTGAATCACATCATTTTAATCTGTATTGTAGAATTTGAATCATTGCATTGAAAAACTGAATCTGAATTGTAATTTGAAACTGAATTTATTAGTTTGGAACTGAACTTAAAGTTCTCACAATTCAAATTCAGTTTGCGAAATTCAATTTCAATTTTCTGCAACAAACATCTGGGTAGTTGAGGCAGAGCAATCAAGTGCAGATACACAGAGCGCCTCTTCAGCCAATCAGCACCTTCGTTTTCTTTTGTAACGTTTGTTGCCACCCGGTTGCCATAGCGCCTCTTCGGCCAATCAGCACCTCCGTTTTCTTTTGTAACGTTTGTTGCCACCCGGTTGCCATAGCGCCTCTTCGGCCAATCAGCACCACTGTTTTCTTTTGTAACATTCGTTGCCACCCGGTTGCCATAGCGCCTCTTCGGCCAATCAGCATATCCGTCTTCTGCACTTCATTGCTCTGCCTCAACTACCCGGATGATCGTCGCAGAAAATTGAGATTGAATTTCGCAAACTGAATTTAAATTGTGAGAACTGAATGTTCAGTTCCAAACTAATAAATTAAATTTCAAATTACAATTCAGATTCAGTTTTTCAATGCAATGATTCAAATTGAAATATACAAATTCAAATTATGTGAATATCAAATTCAGTTATTTAATGCAATTATTCAAGTTAAGCAATTCATATTCAAATATAAATAATTCTAATTCAGTTTTTCCGGTGGCACATTATTGCAGCCCATACTATAGGCTGAGGTTCAGCAGTATGAAGGTCATCCCATGCAAGTTATATTCCATGGTAATCTCACCAACAAAAACCAACATTTTCGATAAATACATAACAATTTTTCAGGATGCTTTAAAAGGTTTTTTTGTAGAAAATCACAGCCTTTTTCGAAAATAAGATTGTTATTAAGATGATGAGGTCACTGCAGGAAGATAACATGGCTTAGTCAATCCACCCCAATCTTCAATGTTTGGCAAGTACAAAAAAAACATACAGTGTACATGTGGACTTAAAGGGAGAGGTCAAATCTTTTTAAAAGCCTGCTGTTTCTCTTTGTGTTTCTTTATTAACACGTGATGTCCTTTCAGTCCACCCAAAAAGAAAAGCAGTGTTTGAGATTTATATTCTTTTTGTCGGTGAAATGAAAGCAGTGAAAATTAAGCCTGTCACGATAATTACAATATCGACTTATCATTTGACATATAAAATGGACACGATACCTTTTTTGTGTTTGTTTACATGAGCAATCAACACTGCTTCTCTCTGTCCACGTTTTAACGCAGACTTTTTGTGCTTTTTTTTTGTAATACTGCAAATGTTTGACAGGCATGGGGAATTGCCCAAAAAATCTCCCAACAGCTGTTTATATATTATTTATAATATATAATAATATAATTATCTAAGTACATTTTCCGTTAACAGAGCCTGAGAGTCTCATTTGTTTTAATTGTCGTCTATAGATATTAATGTTTTATTTATCCATCCATTCTCGTCCACTTATCCGGGGCCGGGTCGCGGGGGCAGCATTTCCACATATAAATCCCAATGTTTTAAAATGAACTGCTGTAGAAAAGGATGGATTATTACGCTCCAAAATAATTACATCAGTGGCATTAAATGGTCCTAAAACGACACCAATGATACTATCGTTTATCGTGATAGTTTCTGGGAAAATACATTGTCCTAAAAAATGTGTTATCGTGACAGGCCTAGTGAAAATAAAAAGGCAATCAATCAAAAGACAATTGAGAAAATGATTTTTGAATCAGCCAGGCTTCTTGAAAAACTGAACACAGTGGGGACAGAAGAGGGTGGAGTAAGGAAGCGTGCCGGAGACAGAGTTCAGGAAGGGCTGGAGGTGCTGGGAACTATAATCTATAACTATAAGTCTGCCAGAGTCTGCTCTAAAACTCTCCCTGACTATCAATCTCCTGTCCTTCTGACTTTGCTCTATGTTGTCTGAATCTGTGACTCTTTGGTAAATGAACTGTGATGCTTTATTGTAGGGATGCACGATTATTTTGATCAATATTGTAATCACGATTATTAATCACGATTATTCATCACGTTAGGGAAAACATCTGTGTTTTTATTGCACTATTTTTAAACAAACAATAGGAACAGTTTTTAGTGTCTGGTGCTTGTTGTAAACAAACAGAGATGAGTGTACTGCTACAGAGCTAACTGTTAGCCTGTTAGCAGGTTGCAGACTGGACGCTAAGGGGTTAACATCCTCTCCGGCTCTGCAGCTGGGAAAGACTGCTGCAGGAGGACTGTGCCGCTTTCGACTCGTTCTTACTCTTCTTAACGAGCCGCTGACCACCCCGCAGCTCGTTAAAAAGAGCCATTGGCCCCTGCGGCTCGTTAAGAAGAGCCACCGGCCCCCGCGGCTTGTTAAGAAGAGTAAGAAGGAGTCTCCAATAACACCAGAAAAAGTCGCTGGATTTTTTCGCCAGTCGCTTTTTTGAAAAATAGTCGATAAGGGGGGTCTTAAAAGTCGCTAAATATAGCAACAAAGTCACTAAGTTGGCAACACTGCTTCCCTGGCTTTTACAAATGCCGCATGTTGTTGTGGCGTCGAGTACTACGTCACACCCTGCTTAGTGTTCTATCCAATCAGCAACCAGGCTTTTTTCAGGGGAGAAAAACGGCCCCGCCCCCTGGTGGTTGGAGCCACATTTTAAAATGGTGTATCGCCGACGATCAGGTTAATTTAATCGTGGCGGCCAAAATCGTGATCGCGATTAAAATTCTATTAATTGTGCAGCCCTACTTTATTAATTATCTTATTAACATCTCTCTCTGCAATTAGAAAAACATCAGAGATGTGACATTTAACAGCTGCTACATAATGTATTTAATCCTGTTATATAATCTATCACCATGCTTTGTTTATCATGCACCAGTTATGCACATTCATGGCACTTCAATCCTTAGAAGCATCACCTACAGTGTCTGACTGTCTTCCTTTCAAACTGTCTGTTTTTCTGTCTAACTATTGCTTTACCTTTCTGTCTGTCCGCCGCCTTACCCGCCGCCTCTGAAATAACACACACACACACACACACAAAGCCAATAAACAACAACATCATCAGAAACAACAAAACTGGATACACTGATAAAACAATCTATACGTTGACAGTGTTATTGTCTATCTGGCATTGACGTCTCTATTTATAGCATGTTAGAGTGTGTTTTCACCCAAAAGTGATCAGTTTGTTTTTTGAATCCATAATCTATAATCTTGAGGCAACCGGGGGCCTGTTCATTAAAGTGCGTTTACCAAATAAACCAGACTCATTTTAAATTATTCTGACTCATTTTCAGTTGACTTGGTTTGAAATCAGAAAGAAAGAAAATGCACCATTGAACAAAACACTGGTCTAAAGTCAGTTTTCCTGCTCTTTATTATATTCAGACAGTGGAAAGAATAAAGGGTTTATTTTGGTTGGTGATAGTTGAAACTGTGGAAAGAATAACAAAGATGTTTTTTTGGTGAGTTTAATTTTGTTTCTGGTGGATTTGAGCAATGCATTCGCACACACGCCCCTGCAAATACATTGGGAAATTGCAGATCGTTGGGCTGATTGTGGCCTGTTGGAACATTTTTATTTTTTTTATATTGTTTTATTAATATTGTTATATTTATATTATATATTGGAATCTATTTTGTTCATTGTTTTTCCCCCTTATATTATCATATATTGTGGTTGTTTTTGTAACTTTGTAGCAATCTGGAACAAAAATTTCCTTTGGGATGAATACAGTTCTATCCTATCTTATTTTAACATACAGCAGTGTACAGTGTACAAAAAAATGTCTGACTTTGGCGGCCCACAAAGGAAGTTTCAAAATAGACTATCTAATTTTTCATAAGCCATTAGAATGATTGGAAAGATGCTCTAATGCTGTAAAAAAATATATACATAAAGGCTTTCAGAAAAATAATTTTTTAAATAGCCTTTCCAGCTAAACTTGCTGCTTCAGCTTTACTGATATACATTTTGTATTAGACTTTTAGTTTGTTAATCATCTTCCAAAGGCAAAGACTGATTTACCACACAGTATAAAACAGACTGGATGCCATTGGAGGCTGCCAATCCTCTTGGCGATGGTATTATTTATTTACAGTAATTACCCTAATGTCTTAAAATAATTGTGGTGGAGATTCTTTGATGAAATGACACACGCTGCATATTTAACCCATTTAAGCCAGGAAAGCATTACCGCATTTCTACCATTAAAATTTGGGGCACTATTGCGTTATTCTACCATTAAAGCCGGGAAAGCGGATACGTCATTTTGTAGTATTTGGAGTTTTTTCCACCTATTTTCAATCTCTTGGCCAATGAAATGCATCAGAATACATGTGGGAGTGTCGCAATGCAACATGGGACTTTTCCAGAACTTTGAAATCATCACCAAAAAAAGACACAGACTGACTGAAAAAGACACAAAATGACAAAAAAGACAAAAAAGGACACAAAATGACTAAAAAAAGACACAAAATGACCAAAAAAACCACAAAATTACAAAAAAAGATGCAAAATGACTCAAACAAGACACATGAAGACACAAAATGACTAATAAAAGACAAAATGACTAAAAAATGACCAAAAAAGACACAAAATGACTAAAAAAAGACACAAAATGCGAATACATGTGGGAGTGTCGCAATGCATCATGGGACTTTCCCCGAACTGAAATCATGGAGGAAGACGACTATAGCGGAGGGAGTTCAGACATAACATCTATAAGCTCTCAAATACTTTTTGTATTTCATTTTTTGTATTTTCATTATCTGCTACAGAGGCTGAAAAATCTATTATTGAGTAGGAAGCGTTGACACTTTTGTTCAGGTTTTAGGGGGTAATTTTAAAATCGCCCAGAGGTTTTACAGGCATTTTTTCCAGCCGTTTTAGGCCTAAATGGGTTAAGGCCTTCAGTTAGTAAGTAAGTAGGCCTACTGCTGCTGTATGTTATGTATCTGTGTGATGATTTCTCAGTCTGACCTGTCTGGCTGAGTTGTGAGGTACTCCGGCTGCGTCTGGATGGCAGGATGGCGACAACACGTTGGCTGAGGCTCGAGCGCCGATTCTTGATCCCGCTCCCCAGGCTCCCGAGCGCCGTGTCTGATTGGCTGCCGTCCGCGTGCTCCATGCCGTAGATTTCGCCGCTCACGCTGGTGCTCTTCATCATGTGGCGGCCCGTTGCGCGCATGGCCCTGCTGATAGTCACACGTCATCCAAAAATAAGTATATTTTCAAACTAGACTTAAACAGGGTACGCTTTTTGAGTGGTCAAATTCAAGCACTTTTCAAGCACTTTCAAGGTCCATTTTCAAGCTTTTCCAGTACCTTTCAACGGTTGTAAATGGCATGTTTTAGAGGAGTACTTCAATACTAAAAGGGGTCATTTCATTCAACCATACCACCAGCATTGGTGTTACACTTTTAACAACTAAGAGTAGTTTGCTAATCTCATAAAACATACTGGTATGGGTCACAAAATGACCCAAAAAAGACACAAAATGACAAAAAAGACACAAAATGACAGAAAAAAAATACTTAAAGAAGACACAAAACGACCAAAAAAAGACACAAAATGACCAAAAAAAGACACAAAATTACCAAAAAAAAGACACAAAATTACCAAAAAAGACAACATTATTTAAAAAAGACACAAAATTATTAAAAGACACAAAATTACTAAAAAAAAGACACAAAACGATCAAAATAGACACAAAATGACAAAAAAAGACACAAAATTAAAAAAAAAAGACACAAAATGACTGAAAAAACACTAAATTATTAAAGAAGACACAAAATGACCAAAAAAGACACAAAATTACAAAAAAAGTAATTAAAGGGACCTTCCACACACATTACTGCTCTTTATTATATTCAGACACAACCTAAATGTACCTGCACCATGCACTTTAGACCGTACACTAAAATCCTTTAAATAGGGCTCATTATGTGTAAGTTTAATACTCCCCAATGTTTTGTCATTTTATTTTGCTAATTTAATGGTGTGCCTCCATAACTGAGAATCTGGAGACTGTAGGGAAAACAGCATGTAGAGCCACAGTATTTTTACATCTCGCTCTGTGAATTAAGGGTTTATTTTGGTTGGTGAGTGGGTTTGTGCATGTACCTGAAGCGTCCCCGGGGTCTCTCTGACTGGATGGACATGTAGCTGGTGCTACTGATGCGAGAGGCACTGCTGGTTCGAGAGATGGCTGACACGTCGCTGACATCACTGTCTGAGGACTTATGGGAAACGTTCTCGCTGCTCCTCCTCTGGTCTTTGTAGAGCTGCAGGAGACAAATATCACACGAAACGTTTCTAGGAGATACTAGTAGGGCTGGGCGATGTAGAATAGAATAGAATAGAATAGCTTTATTGTCACTATACACATGTACAATGAGATTTGAGAGCTGACTCCAAAAAGCAGTGCGACAATAAATAACATACATAAAAATATACAATATAAACATAAACATACACATACTTAGGCAAGTAAATGTAAAGAAAAAAATATATAAGATATAATGTAAAACATAGGTAAGGTGCACAGTCTTAAATTCAATTTGCCAGAAGCAGATATGATGCTATTTAGTGTTCATAAATATATTGCACAATGAAGGACAATTTATTCCCTAGTCTTTGAGGTGTTCAGGAGGAGATATTTCTTGTGACTCTCCAGTCACTGAAGGCTTTTATCAGATCCCTATATTCAGATTCCTGTCCATTCCTGATACACGCCACAATAGCAGTGTCGTCCGAGTACTTCTGGATGTGGCAGGACTCAAGAGTTGTATTTGAAGTCCGCTGTGTACAGTGTGAACAGGAGTGGAGCCAGTACAGTGCCTTGTGGAGCCCCTGTGCTGCTCATTAATGTCCCAGAAACACAGTTCCCCAACCTGCTGTGTTGTTTGTATGCAAACTGCAGGGGGTCAAGTTTGTCTTTGACTTCAGCTCTCAGTAGGCGTAGAATCAGCCGCTCCAAGGTCTCATGATGTGAGAAGTGAGGGCTACTGGTCTGTAGTCATTAAGTCATTTCAGCTGGACATTTTATTTTTTGGTACCGGCACAACAATTAATGGGGTATCTATGCTGTAGATGGGGTCTCCGTGAGACTTTTCCTTTCAATTTAATTTTTTCTATGATACCTATTAGTTTTAAGTTGAAAAATATGTTCTAAAAACTTAAATCGGACATATCACGTCTGTTACGCAGACATTAACAATTCAGATTTTACAACAGAGCATAAAAGCCATTATAAATCTTGAATCAATACAGCTACACTTTTTTTTATATTATTCAGTTTGTGCTGGTGATATATACCGTCAGATTTAAAACATTTCACATTCAGTCAGATGGGGGACGGTGTAATGCATCACAGAGACAGGACTGACACCACACATACAAAAAGTGAAACTCCCGGCATGTAGACATGTGTGAAAGTCAGGATACGGCCATTAAACTGTCACTTCTCTGTAAGTTAGGGACCGGAGGAGCAGCCGCTATGGATTAGTATATTGGAGGTGTTACGTAGGTCCATTCTTCAGTGACTGCCCACATAGAACCAATTCATTTTATTGAGTGGTCTTCACCATTACTGTAAGATAATTTATTACTTTCTGAGACAGTAAATGCAATTCACTGCGATGCACTTCAGCAACATTATGGCCCATGCTGTCTGGCTGGAAGCCTTATTATTATCCCCCTCCATTCTCCTGATGAGTCGGTTTTAAAGTGAACCGTCAGGATAAATAAAGCCAAAAAAAAAAAAGGTGTGGCCCACCTCCCGTTTGTTCTTGAGGGCTCGGTCCAGGTCCTGTTGGCTGGAGGTGGTGGCAGCGGACACCCGGTTGGAATGAACCCTCCTCGTGAGCTCACGGACACACTCCTCTGCTACCAGGGCTGCACAAAGACACACACAGGAAAAATTAGTTAATTGTGCAAAATTGACACGATTTTCTTCCGGTCAATTAGTTTAACCCTTTGGTGCACAACATATTGACCCCCCTTCTAATGCACAACAAGGGGTCAAAAGTGACCCGCGTTCATGTCCATGTTATTTAATGCTGCTGTGTGTTTCTGTGCTCTATCTTTTGATATCAACTTATTTTATGATTAAATATTCCAAGTATTCTTTAAATATCTTGTTTTTGATAACAACAGATCATTATTTCCATTTTGCCTCTCATACTTTATGAAGAAAAAAAGTTTTTGTATTATTACATAGCTAACTACTTGGCTTAGTAGCTTGCTAAGCTAACTACTTAGCCAAAAAGTTAGCTAAGTAGTTAGCTTAGCAAGCTCCTTGGCTAACTACTTAGCCAAGAAGTTATCTAAGTAGTTAGCTTAGCAAGCTACTTAGCTAAATACTTAGCCAAAAAGTTAGCTTAGTAGTTAGCTTAGCAAGCTCCTTAGCTAAATACTTTGCCAAAAAGTTAGCTAAGTAGTTAGCTTAGCAAGCTACTTAGCTAAATACTTAGCCAAAAGGTTGGCTAAGTAGTTAGCTTAGCAAGCTACTTAGCTAAAAATGGATATGGGTTATTTTTTACCCATGTTGTGCATTAGAAGAGTAGTGAAACAAAAGGGAATTTCATTAAAAAATGAATTAAGGAAAACATAAAATTAGGATGTATGATGACCAAAAACAAACTAATTGAGGAAAACCTGGAATACTGAATGAGGAAAATAATTTATGTCAAAGATATAGAACATAAAAACTCTGTCGGGTCACTTTAGACCCATGTTGTGATTCAAAGGCTTAAACAGCATGATTAAAGTTTTATTGATATAGACAATTTGTCGTTTTAAAGGTTTTTTTGGCAGACTGTCTTTAGGCAGAGAGTAATGACTTCCTGGAGTCCGTCACCACTGTGAGGTTGCCAGACAACCAGCAGCTACGCCAGAAATGAATGGCGTGTTCACACCAGATGTAAGCAAAATTTTTGTGCTGAAGTGCGGAACTGCGGAAGTTTGACTGTAAGATCACAGTTGTGTCTTATCTTACTTGCACGCCACCGTAACTTTCTCACATCCACTGTTGCTAAAAATAACCTCCACACCTTTGCAGCTGATGTGAAAGTCACAGATGTGTTGGAAAACAACACACTTTCATGTCTGAATCAATAATATCATCCAAAGGTGCACACAGCTCAGTGAACTTCACCGGCTCTCAAAGAACTGTGTTGGGATGACTGCTGGTACGCTGTACTGCAGCAGTATATTCCATTAGGGTTGGGTCATTGTGTGCAAAACTCCATCGACCATGTTCTAATAAAGATATTTTTTTATAGTCCTGTAACACAATTTAGTTTAAAGCCTTAATTTGGCTCAATTTAAAAAAACATTTTCAAGCTGTTTGATGCGGTGAAAGTGAAAAAAAATATTTATACATCACATACATTTGTATGAGAGGGACCATTTCGGGTCCCGAAAAGTCAAAGTCTGATTTTTTCAAATAAACTCTTTTGTCCATAACAAAAAAGGATGTGCATGCTTTTGTTATAATAACAATAATAATAATAACTAGAAAATTTCCTCTGGGGAAATTCTGAAAGGGCCACGGGGGCTACTGCCGGTGTGTGTACACTATGATGAGACTCTTCAGAGATTTCAAACTATGCCCTTTAATCTCAAAATGTGTGTGTGTGTATGTGTGTGTAGTGAAAATCACATAAAGTTACCTGTGTGTGTGTGTGCGTGTGTGTGTGTGTGTGTGTGCAGAATTTCTCCAAAAATGATCATGGTCATTGAACAGGGATTGATAAAAAAACTATATGACCTATCGAAACGCAAAGTAATACACCGATACACAAGACTTGTGTCTACTGTTTAAAGTTTAAATGGAGTCTCTAGGTGAAATTATGCCGGAGAAGTAGACGTCTGAAAATATTCAATTAATGTTCTTTTTTGCTCATTTTCTTTCGGCCCTCCCATTCATTTCAATGCAAAATTTTGGGCAGTTTTTTGCGACTTACGTCGCGAAAAAATCATATTCCGTAGAGAAAAGTAATAGCACACCGATCCCGATCAAACCGCACGTTTTGATATATAATTTGTCCTACAACTCTTCAAGTTGTAGGACTAGTAGCGGGACGAAATTGCGTCCGCAAGACGAATAAGAAGAAATCCACAGTATAACAGTAGTGCTCGGTGCGATTGCCCCGAGGCCCTAATAATAAAAATAATAGTCCTGTACAGCACAAGTAACAACTCTTTTTTTTCACTTAAAAACACAGTCATGGACACGTACCTTGTTCTGCGGTGCTGCTCTTGGGGGGAAGCTGTGGGAGTTGCCGGACTCTGCGGGCGGAGGAGGACGTCACTGAGGAGGAAAGAGACGCACCACCTTGGAGGTGGCCCCTGATACAAACAACATGATAGTGAGCAGACAGACGGAGGGAGAGATGGAGAGAGAAGAAGAATGAACAAAAGCAAGGATGAAAAGAATGGAGAGAAAATGGAATTTAAGTTAATAAGTTTGTGATTCAGGGTTCAACGCTGCAGCACCGGGCCCTTGCAGGTCAGAGGTCACATTCAGACAGAATCATTTGGACTTTATAAGTTCACCTGAAGAGAAAGAAAACTGCTTCATATTTCTTGTCTTAAGATGTGAAAAAAAAACAACACAAAATTACCCAAAAGACACAAAATGACCGAAAATGACCGAAAAAGACACAGAATGACAGAAAAAAAAACTAAATTATTTTAAAAAAGAAACAAAATGACAAAAAAAGTCACAGAATTACCGAAAAAGACACAAAATTTAAAAAAATGACACAAAATGACAGAAAAAAGACAAAATGACCAAAAGGAAGACACACAAAAGTATTTAAAGACACAGAATTACCAAAAAAAGACACAAAATTATTCAAAAAAGACACAAAATTACCCAAAAAAGACACAAAATTACCAAAAAGAAGACACAAAATGACTAAAAAAAAGACACAAAATTATTTAAAAAAAGACACAAAATTATTTTAAAAAGACACAAAACTACAAAAAAAAGACACAAAATTACCAAAAATCATCAGATATAAAGTTAAAGTGACAGAATGTGGTTATAGGAAAAGAAAGAAGAGCAACAAGAGTTTAGTGAGGAATCAGCAGCAACGACATATTGACAGAGTGAAGCAGAGTGAAGCTTTGCTCAGGGGCTGATAGTGAGGGATCCTGTTGCAGAAAGAGCAGCAAATAAAGATTTAGAGAGTGGAAGAACACAGAGCCAAGGTGAAAGCCTTCAAGCACTAATCCCAGCATGTCTGCAGACATCCATTCACTGAGAAACATTCTCACTGCAGAACCAAGAACAGAAGCATTCAGAAAAAAACCTGTTTCACAGTGAAGTGTTTGTTAATTCTGTATGTTTTGGCATGTCGCTGAAATATTATAGTATAAATTGTCAAAATGGAAATCTTTGAATGTGATTTATTTTTTCGTTACATCAGGGGTCTCAAACTCAAATTACCTGGGGGCCGCTGGAGGCAGTATCAAAATGACCAAAAAAAAAAAAAAAAGACACAAAATTACTAAAAAAAAAGACATAAAATCACCAAAAAAGACAAAATGACTGAAAAAACACTACATTACTCAACGACACAAAATTACAAAAAAGACACAAAATGACCCAAAAATACACAGAATTACCAAAAAAGACAAAATTATAAAATAAGACACAAAATGACCGAAAAAGATACAGAATGACAGAAAAAAAACTAAATTACTTAAAAAAGAAAAATGACCAAAAAAGACAGAATTACCAAGAAAGACACAAAATATTTAAAAAAAGACACAAAATGATGTAAAAAAGACACAAAATGACCAAAAAGAAGACACAAAATTACTAAAAGAGACACAAAATTATTTATAAAAGACACAAAATTACTAAAAAAGACACAAAACTATAAAAAAAGACAAAATTATTTTTAAAAAGTAATTAAAGGGACCTTCCACACACAACACGGTAAAGTGCCATTCATATAAAACTCACATTAAACTTTCATATCAAGGTGGGGGCCACGAAATATCGTCACGAGGGCCACAATTGGCCCGCGGGCCGCGAGTTTGAGACCCCTGCTTTACATGGAAACATCAACAAATTACTGCAGCTAAAACACAACAGTTGCTCAGAGATGACTAAACACAATACATACACCAGTGACACACAAACACACAACAACAGCAGTGAAACACACACAAACACAAACATAATGAGGCTGTTCCTCTCCAGTAGATCTACTGGTTGTGTGTCAGTGGGTTAGACTGGTGACTGGTTCCCCTTACCAAGGGGCCTCAGTGGGGCCTTCTTCCCTCTGGAGCCCCTTAAGATGGAGGTGGGCTTGATTCTGGTACACACACACACACACACACACACACACACACAGTCACACGAGTGCCATACAAACCAAAAGCCCCGCAACACAGTGTGAAATCAGCAGCATGCAGGAACAGAAACGGGAGGAAAGATGGAGAAGAGAAAAGCAACAGAATACAAATAAATAAAAAGTCCTCAAAATGATATGACACTCAATTAAAATGTGTTGTGGATGGTGTTTGGACCTTTCTGTCCTTCACAAGAGGAATTGTGGTAATTTTCTGTCTTTTTTTGGTAATTCTGTGTCTTTTTTAATAATTGTGTGTGTTTTTTTTAAATAATTTTGTGTCTTTTTAAAATAATTTTGTCTTTTTGAAAAAAAAGAATTTTGTGTGTTTTTTAAAATAATTTTGTGTCTTTTTTATAATTTTGTCTTTTAATAAAAATTTTGTCTTTTTTTAAATAATTGTGTCTTTTTTAATAATTTTGTGTCTTTTTTGTAATTTTGTGTCTTTTTTGTAATTTTGTGTCTTTTCTAAAATAATTTTGTGTCTTTTTTTTGTTATTCTGTGTCTTTTTTAATAATTTTGTGTCTTTTTTTAAATAATTTTGTGTCTTTTTTTAAAATAATTTTGTGTCCTTTTTTTAGTAATTTTGTGTCTTCTTTTTGGTCATTTTGTGTCTTTTTTTAGTCATTTTGTGTCTTTTTTGCTCATTTGTGTCTTTTATGTCATTTTGTGTCTGTTGTTGTGTCCTTTTAGTTATTTTGTGTCTTTTTTTGGTAATTTTGTGTCTTTTTTGTCATTTTGTGTGTTCTGAGGGTTTTTTTTTTTTGGTCATTCTGTCTTCTCATTTTGTCTTTTTTGGTCATTTTGTGTCTTTCTTTTAGTAATTTTGTGTCTTTTTTAGTCATTTTTTGTCTTTTTTTAGTAATTTTGTGTCTTCTTTGGTCATTTTGTGTCTTTTTTAGTCCTTTACTTTTACTCAATTAAGGAATCTGGATACGTCTAAACCTCTGATCGTCTCCTTCCTCCGTAATATTAATCCTGTGGCTTGAGACCACTTTAAGAATAGATGGCTTCTTTAAAACTGGTGAATGGATTTGAAAAGCTACCAGCAATAGATCTGTTTATTTGTTATAAAAGCTCCCTGTAACGACGTCACACAGTGCTGCCTGACATGTGCTGAGGCTCCAGTACATGTCTTACCTGCTACTGTCAAGGAGCTTCCTGCCAAGAGTGTGACACTCAGGTGTCTCCAGGGTCCGAGGCTGCCTGGAGAATGGTGGATGAGCAAAGGGAACAATACAGAAAAGAAAAAAAAATATGGATGGATGGATGAGAGGATGGAAGAGAGCATGATGGAGGATACATCACTTAGATTTAGAAGAGTCTGACTCTGTCACTGGCCTTATAAGTTTATGATGTGGAAAACAGGAAATGGGAGGCATGCTGTGATGGATGGTGTGGTTGTGATATGAATAAGAGGTGTCACACACTCATGCTTCATCTGTAACTGGGCCCCTGTGTGTGTGTGTGTGTGTGTGTGTGTGTGTGTTCTCATACTTCCTACATAGTGAGGACCAGAACACGTTTTTAACCAACAGAGTGAGGACATTTTTGCAAAGTGAGGACATTTCGGCCGGTCCTCACTTCTTTAAAGGCTTTTTGAGATTTCAGACTTTGTTTTAAGGGTTAAAGGTTACATGATAATGATAATTAACTGAAACTGTATTGTTTGGGTTACAAAACTAACTAAATTATAGTGAAAATGTCCTTCGTTTTCGTCCTTGTAAACTTTTTTCATACATAATGAAGATGGATCAGACAAAGGAAATAAAGGCAAAATTTACTGTGACCTCTTTTAATCTCCCACCCAACAAATACCCCATTACAAAAAACTACAACTAATAAAAACTAAACTAAAACTAAAGCATTTTAAAAGAAATACTTAACTAAAACTAGCAAATTTACTCTAAAAACTAATTAAAACTAATCGAATTTGAAAACAAAAATTCACAACAAAATTAAAACTAAAACTGATGAAAAATCCAAAACTACTATAACCTTGTTAGGGAATTCACTGTTCCAATGAGGGTCCTCACAAAGATAGAAGTACAAGAATGTGTGTGTGTGTGTGTGTGTGTGTGTGTGTGTGAACGTAAGTGTGTGTGTATACCTCTTCTTTGTACTGAGGTGAATTAAAGTCTCTTGAGTAGGAAGTAGCATCCATATTCTCCATTCATGGACATGAAGATGACAAGGATGATACATGCACCGCCACACACACACACACACACACACACACACACACACACACACACACACGAAGACACACTTCTGATATGAATTATGAACATCATGAATTCTAAGTCATTGCTAAGCACTTAGCCTTGAAGAAGAGAGGCTTCTTAGAGCCTGAGAGGAGAAGGAAGGCGAGCACACAGAAGCTGCAGATGCAAATTCCCAGAACAGAAAGTACACTCGGAAAGACTGCAGGAAGCAAACTCAACAAGGCAAGAAGTTCACACTGTAACTAGTACAGACTGCTAAGTTTAGGAGAGAGCAAACTGGGAACTCAAGCCTACGAAGGAAAAGGTAATGGAAGCAACAGCGGGACAAAACTTCGGCAACAACAACAGCAACCAGGAAGTTACGAAGTCTACCGCTACAACTCTTAACGCAACAGATTACAAAACCAGAAAAACACCACCAACCAACAAGCTGAGGAACTATACAAGCAACCTTTACACAATGTGAGTGACACAGTATGAAACAAAGTAGAACAAGTTCTACATTTGTCTGTCATGTTCACTCTCACTGTGTCCAGCTCAGTGACTCGGGAGTTCAGGCTTAGCAATAGGAAGCAATTTGAAGAAGAATTGCAAGAAGTGGCAAGAAGAGCTTGTGATTTTATCTTGTATTTGGTCAAATGACCTGAGACCCTGACGTTGTACTGTAACTGCATAACAATTCCAGTTATAATCACGTTTAAATGAATAGTTCTGACATCTTGGGGTATTATGGTTATTCACTTTTTTTCCCAGATTGATACCACGCTCATATTTGTTTTAAATATGAAGCCAAAGTCAAAAGATATTAGCAAGTCTAGCATAAAGACTTGAAACAGGGAGAAACAGCTAGCATGGCTATAACAATATGACACATTTCTATGTTATTATTATTATTATCATTATTATTATATATACTGTTGCTGCCATTACTATTATTACTATATACTGTGATATACTACTATTATTATTATTGTTATTATATTATTTTATCATATTATTACTATTATTATTACATATTATACACTGTACTATTATTATATACTCTATATTATCACTATAACATTATTACCATCATATCATCAGTATAATTACCTTAATCTTGCCACTGTACCTTACCTACAAACTGATCTTCTTTTAAACTTCTTAAGTGCCCTTGTTCTATTCTGTTTTTTCTATTGTGTTTTTTATTTATTCTACCTCAGCATTTTATTGTATTGTATTTTATTGTAGCTAAAAATCTATCCATCCATCCATCCATCCATCCAACCATCCATCCATCCATCCATTCATCCAACCGTCCATCCATCCAACCATCCATCCATCCATCCATTCATCCAACCATCCATCCATCCATCCATCCATCCATCCAACCATCCATCCATTCATCCAACCATCCATCCGTCCAACCATCCACCCATCCATCCAACCATCCATCCATCCATTCATCCAACCATCCATCCAACCAACCATCCATCCATCCAACCATCCATCCATCCATCCATTCATCCAACCATCCATCCATCCATCCATCCATCCATCCAACAATCCATCCATCCAACCATCCATTCATCAAACCATTCATCCAACCATCCAACCATTCATCCAACCATCCAACCATTCATCCAACCATCCATCCATCCAACCATCCATCCATCCATTCATCCAACCATCCACCCATCCATCCGCCCAACCATCCATCCATCCATCCATCAAACTATTTATCTATACAACAAATTCAACCTATCAGCAGCTCTAAAGCTCACTATGAATATATATATATATATATATGACTTGTTTGTTTGATCTGTGCCCTTGGCGTCAATATTTTGACTCATTATGCTAAGCTAACTTTGCCCTGGCTGTAATCAGTAGGCCATTTGTTGATTTTTAACAGGAGGGTCTAGAGGTGGCAGGTTAACAAGGAGAATACATTTTGTTCATTTTGAAACCTACTGGCAGTAATTTCATATTCAACCAATACGTATGAGACTGGTAAGCATCTTATCATTCGACTAAGTAAGTGAATTCGTCTATTACCCAAAATGTTGAAGTACCACGTTTCGGCGATAATAAATCATCAGCTAAAATCATACTTGTTTTATATGATACAAGATAAAGTCACTCGCTGCCCTTTCATCAGAGTAGAAAGAGTTGTAAGAGTTTAGGTGGCAAATTGACTACCACTATCAATGACAGGAAGATCAGAACTCAGCAAAGAGATTAGAGCTAGCTGCAGGTATGAGGTAGAGCTTGACATCTGCCTGAACCCAATGAGACCCAACTGAAGATTTCAGTCAGGTTCCTTCCATTACTGAGGAAAAAAACTGTGAATTATGTGACATACTGGGGGGGTGATTGGCCTATCCAAAAGTGTTCTTAGTGCAACAAAACACTTTGGAGTTTGGTTCATAAGGGCTTCAGATTTTAAGGCATTAGTCAAGCTCTAAGAAGAAGAAGAAGAAGCGGCTGGAGGTCCACAAAAGGGTACCTGTCATCTTCAGGGGAAGCATGTTGGATAAGAATCCTGGGACTTGCCGGACGTCTCCGGGGCAGGGAATGGGACAAAGATTTTCTATGTGTACACATACAAAATATATCACCCAGATGACCAAATCAGAAAGCCATTACAAATTCAAAAAGTCATGTTATCCCAGCATTGGGTATGTCCCTCGTAAAAAATCTGTCTCTGTGTCTGTAATGGCTGCTAGTAGTGATGCCCAAATGAAGCTTCATGAACCAGTACTTAAATTAACAGACTCCGACAGAACAGTAGTTTTTAACAATTTAACATCATGTTGTCTCACTGAACAGAATCTCACCGTTCAGATCATACAAACTCAGTTGATACGATGAATTTTGGACAAATTATGAAGCAGACAACAACTAAAACATCTCTCTGTCTGTGCATTTATATATATATTTTTTTATATTTTATTGTTACTTTTAATCTAAGTCCTTTGCTATCAGTTTAAAGGTTCATTCTGACCTCCTGAGTGTGTAACAGACTCCTTGGAAAGTAACAACTTGATACTTTGGGATTTGTCAGAAAAGACACTGACCAAAATAAAGAAACAAAATGACAAAAAAAAAGACATAAAATGACCACAAAATGACCAAAAAAGACACAAAATGACCAAAAAAGACATTACATGACCAAAAAGACTAAAACACATGTACGCTTTAACACAGTGAAGACAGAGCTGACTTCTAAAATGATTTGGCGACCCCCAGAAATCATCTAGGGACCCCAATTGGGGTCGGGACCCCAAGGTTGAGAAAAGCTGCGGGAAACTTAACTGAGGGAAAAAGCCTTGAAGACTGACAATTCAGTGTGTTTTCAACCCATTGTTGAGTAGAGATCACCATCTAG
Source organism: Centropristis striata (assembly GCF_030273125.1). NCBI lineage: Eukaryota > Metazoa > Chordata > Actinopteri > Perciformes > Serranidae > Centropristis > Centropristis striata. The sequence goes on from NC_081536.1 coordinate 31,831,858, forward strand.
TGGGCTCAGAAAATAAAGAAAGTGGTTCATGAAGCTTCATTTGGCCATCACTAGCTACTAGAATTTTGGGCTATTTGTAGGCAGCAGAACACTGGCATACAATCAATCTTTTAAAGTTGAAATGACAAACTTGTTAACCTATTTACACATCCAGAAGACATTGATCATGTTTTGCTTTTACTTGGAGTTGCGTTTCTGTCCAACCCAACAAATTAATTCCTCTTTCCTTTTAGCTCTGTTTTGGTGTCCACCAACTCATAATTGGGACTGGACATCTTGGAAAAAAATCCCTATATGTGTTTCGTTGTTGAACAGGAAATAATCAACACTGTCCTAGCCATTGCCGGAACAAAAACACCAACAATAAACCTACATTAGACTTCCAGGATTAAACTATACACTGAACAGAAGACAAACTGTGTATTTGGACTCATCTTTTGCACTGTAGTCACACTACAAATGTATCACTTCACAGCCAGTGGGGACACAATCAAATGATTACAGAGACCCACAACTCTTTCAACATACAAGTAGCATGTGAGTATTGCAATAAAATAGACCTAAATAAACTTTAAAGCAATGATTCCCAACAGGGTCGCAAAGCCCTCTTGATTTTAAGGGATGTAATAAATCTAATGTGTTAAATATAGATGAGTCAGCATTTAATTCATTAGTGGGACAAAAACAAGGGCTATATTAAATGTTTATTCATTTATTTAAATAGAAAAATCACTATAGAAAAGTTTAAAAATAAAGGCTATATCGTGAGAATAAGGACATGTGTAACATCCCTCCTGTATACACAGGTAACCTCACCTAGAGGTAACCTCACCTAGCGGTAACCTCACCTAGCGGTAAACTCACCTAGCGGTAAACTCACCTAGCGGTAACCTCACCTAGCGGTAACCTCACTTAGCGGTAACCTAGCGGTAACCTCACCTAGCGGTAAACTCACCTAGCAGTAAACTCACCTAGCGGTAACCTCACCTGGCGGTAACATCACCTAGCAACAGAAACACAGAGCTAATGGAAAAATGGTGAATCGTCAGGGAGACGAAAATGCTGAATATCTCAAAAAGAAAAAGAGAGGGTACCATGAAAGTCACATTGAGTTCGGCTTCATAGAAGCAATGGACAATGGGGGGTCGCCAAAGTTTACAATGGTAAAAATGTGGGTCCCTCAAGAAAAAGGTTGGGAACCACTGCTTTAAAGTATTGTGATTACATTGTGGATGATGGTTGATCAAGAAAACAGCACTAGGACCAGAAATCTCTGGATGACCAGGACAGCAGGTCGTATTCAGTCACACTGGAAATGGTATTGCAGGTTATTATTAAGGAGATGAGCTAGCAAATTAGATGCATGAGTGGTTGAAGGGTCAATTCTACTGAAGCCTGGACTGTTGTTCAAGTGATTCACAAGAAGAGGTGCATCGATTCTGTCATCAGGGAGCCAATCTTTGATAGGTTGACGAAAGTTTCTAGATGGTGCTTCAATTAGGGCTGCACGATTATGGCCAAAATGATAATCACGATTATTTTTGATCAATATTGTAATTACGATTATTAATCACGATTATTCATCATGTTAGGGAAAACCACGGGGCTCGTTAAGGAGAGTAAGAACGAGTCTCCAATAACACCAGAAAAAGTTGCTTGATTTGTAGCAAGTCGCTTTTTTGAAAACTGGTCGCTAAGGGGGTCTGAAAAGTTGCTAAATATAGCAACAAAGTTGCTAAATTTGCAACACTGCTTCGCAGGCTTTTACAAATGGCGCATGTTGTTGTGTAGAGTACTACGTCACATCCTGCTTAGCGTTCTATCCAATCAGCAACCAGGCTTTTTTCAGGGGAGAAAAACGGCCCCGCCCCCTGGTGGTTGGAGGACTACTGGTGTAGAAAGTGCTTGATTAGATATGCAGGAGAGACGCATTTTAAAATGGAAATATCGCCGACGATCAGGTTAATTTAATCGTGGCGGCCAAAATCGTGATCACGATTAAAATTGTATTAATTGTGCAGCCCTAGCTTCAATTATATAAAATTTGGAAAAACCTTTCTGGTATAAAGCAACTGAAAGCAACTAAAAGTATTACTAATGATCCTTGTTAACCCTCTGGAGTCCATGTATTTATTGAAAATACACATTTTATTTACAGTAATAACTTTATTTATATATGATATGTAGACAAGCTGAGAAAGCCAGTCAAAGTGTAATCATAGGAGCTTTCAGTGTGACATTTCTGTTTTTTAGACCATTTTTAAAATGTGAATTTTCTTTCTACAGTGAAAACTTTTACTATTTTTAATTTACATGCAAATAGACTGTTTTTGTACATTTCCAAAGACACCTGTGTCTTTTGCTTGTAATTTTGGTTCCTGACACAAAACTACCAAAAAAGACACAAAATAACCAAAAAAAAGACACAAAATGACCAAAAAAAAAGACACAAAAAAGACACAGATAGACCACAAAATGATCAAAAAGATACAAAATGACCAAAAGACACAAAATGACCAGAAAAGACACAAAATGACCAAAAAAAACACAAAATAACTAAGAAAACACAAAATGACCAAAAGACATAAAATGACCAAAAAAGACACAAAATTACCAAAAAAAGACACAAATGGGCCCAAAAAGACTAAAAAGAACACAAAATGACAAAAAAAGACACAAAATGACAAAAAGAAAAAAAGACTAAAAAACACAAAATGACCAAAAAAAACACAAAATGACAAAAAAAAAAAAGACACAAAATGACAAAAAAAAAGACACAAAATGACCAAAAAAGACACAAAATGACAAAAAAAAAAAAAAAGACTCAAAATTACCAAAAAAGACACAACATTACCAAAAAAGACACAAAATGACTAAAAGAAGCACAAAAAAAAGACATTAAATGACCAAAAAGACTCCTGGCAGCTTTATACTTTGTTAAAGTAAAAATGAAAAATCTGAAATTTCAACCAAATCTCCTGGACTTCAGAGGTTTAATGGATGATCTATTTGTGTTTGTTTTAGGAAATCGTTGCACCTTCTTACACGACTTGTGACAAAACGTGGGAGCTGTTGGGTGAAACAGCAGATTGGTGCACAGCAATGGGGATCTGGGTAGAGTGAGGAGAGGGGAAAGCTTCGTCTCCAAGTAGTGTAGGACCATTCATAGGGGGAAGAAACTACAAAGACCAGGGAAGGTAAAGGGTAAGAGACAACTGAAGCACTACAGGAGGGGTGGTGGGGACAGAGGCTGGTACCTTTCAGTCTCTGGTGAGGGGGCATGATTGTCTGGAGTTAGACAGTTGGCACTAGCACTCCTAACCCTGTCCAGAGAAGGCTGCAGATCACTAGAGGCACCACAGCACAACATGCCATCCAATGGAGGAGGAGGAGGAGGAGACAGGAGGAGAGGACAGAACAAACATGAAGAGAAGAAACAATGGACAAACAGAAAAAGATGTTTTAAAAGAAAGTCCGGTTAGATTCCCCCAAATCATAATGCTAGTCTGAGAGCTAAAAACTAAACCATGACTGGCTGGCTGGTGTAAGGATGGGAGTAGATTCATGAGGATGGGGAACATGTTTCTGGTTGTCATGGTAACGGATGAAATGCTCTCTGCACTTTTCTCCCAACCTGGCACAGTTCTACTAGATTCTTAACTTGTTAAAGTACCGTATTTCCTCAAATAGTAGCCCGTTTTTTCAGTTTTTCATCACAAAATGATGAAAAAAGACACTAAATTACCAAAAAAAATACATTAAATTAAGCAAAAAAAGGACTCGAATTGACCACAAAATGACAAAAAATGACCACAAAAAGACACAAAATGACCACAAAAAGACACAATATGACAAAAAAAATGACAAAATAACAAAAAAAAAAAACACAAAATGACCAAAAAAATGACTTTAAATGACCAAAAAAACTAAAACACATTAACACTTTAACACAGTGGAGACAGAGCTGACTTCCAAAATGATTTGGCGACCCCCAGAAATCATCTCGCGACCCCAATTGGGGTACCTACAGTACTAACTCGTGTGGCGAAACTTCAAAATACAGGTGTTGTGTGGAAATCTGTTACCCGTCAATTATGTTTCCTGAATGGTGTTCTCCGTAGCATCTACTCCGCGGTTGGAGTTAGGATTTAAGTTCCTGCTTAACCTGCTGCCCTCGCGACCCGGCCGTGGATAAGCGGACGAGAATGGATGGATGATTTGTATTAATGCTTTTATGTAAGCAGTGTTTAATTTTGTTAAGACGGGGCTTATTTTAACTACTTAACATACTGTTATAAGATTTAATTTAAAAAAAATGTATTTAGTAAAAATTGTTTTTACACCTGGTGATCGAAAAAAGACACAAAAAAAGTAAAGTTATAAATTGCTACTTTGGGATTTGTCAGAAAAGACACAAAATGATGAAAAAAGAATCAAATTGACCACAAAATGACACAAAATGATGAAAAAGAGACAAAATTACCAAAAAATTACATAAAATTAAGTAAAAAAGGACTCGAATTGACCACAAAATGACAAATAAATACCACAAAAAGACACAAAATGACCAAAAAAGACACAAAATGACCAAAAAAAGACACAAAATGACCAAAAAATACCCGGCTTTAAATTGAGGAAATACGGTTTGTGCATTTCTTACCGAACTGTCACCTCATCTGTGAACATTACAACGCGTTGTGTGATGGAGCTGCGTGTTGCCATGACCACGTGTGATCCCACAGCAGAGCTTATCTTTCGACATGCAGGCAGCGTGGAACTAGTCACAAGATGAAAATTTCACACAAAAAAAAAAACATGCAAATGAAACAAAGTAAAGGAGAGAAAGCTCAGATTGGAAAAACGAGTGTGTGAAGCTCTTGCTGCTGTAGAAAATACTCACATAATAAAAAGAAGTCCGCAGAGTTTGTCAAATGATCACATTTACTACAATAAAACCTGAGTTTCTTCACAGGTTGAGAAAATTTCACTCTGGCACCACGACATGTGTAAAGCCTCAGTATGCTTCAAACAAAGTGTCTTCATAACCCTTAAGACTTTTTGGGAGGACCTATTTATGGGTACCCTGGTTCTAGAAGTTAAAGCTGCCAATTATTTTCTCCATAAACTGTTTAAGGTGGCTCAAACCCTGTTTACGCTTGGTTTTAAGATGTTTTTTGATGATCCAAACACAAGTGGATGGCATAGAGCAGGGGTCTCAAACTCAAATTACCTGGGGGCCGCTGGAGGCAGTATCAAAATGACCAAAAAAAAAGACACAAAATGACAGAAAAAGATACAAAATTACAAAAAAAAGACACAAAATTACAAAAAAAAACACAAAATTACAAAAAAAACCACAAAATTACAGGAAAAAAACTATTTTACTTAAAAAAGAAACAAAATGACCAAAAAAAAGACACAGAATTACCAAAAAGACACAAAATTATTTTTAAAAAGACACAAAATGACCAAAAAATACACAAAATTACTAAAAAAAGACACAAAATTATTGAAAAAGACACAAAATTATTTTTTTTAAAAAGCAACAAAATTACCAAAACAGTGAGAAGTCATTTTTTTCACATGGATTTTTAGTATACCATTGAATAATGACTGAATACATAAGCTTAAGCAACAAAAATATTGTTTATTTTTGTTCAAGTCCAACAGACCAGTGCAATTTTTTGCCATTAAGTGTAGCAATAGCATATTTATAAATATAGAACATTTCATAAATTCAGGTAGCCTATAGGTAGGTAGACCTTCTGTAAACTATAATACTTTGGTTTTTGAAGTAAAACACAATCCACGCTAGCTAGCACACTAGCCGCTAGCTGCTATATGTTTAGCATTGAGGTGATACTTGAGGCTGGATGTGCTGCGGTGATATGTGAATTCCTTGTTGCCTAGCAACACAACCATGCTCTTATGGACGCTTCCATCCGTTGGTTTTTAGTAACTAAATGTCCCATCATCCACGGGGCCAACCAAAGGTCTCATCAGCTTCTTCCTTCATTTTTTTATTTATTTATTTTTTTTTGCTTTGATTGTTTGTTTGTTTGTTGTTTTGTTTGCGCCTCCCATTACTGGGTGGATTTTTTTTTTTTTTCAGATCTTTATTAACAATGAAGGAAATACAGGCATTCACTATATAAACAAGATATACAGAGAAAAATGTCAGTTACAGTATCTATAGAATTAAATATATATATATAAATAAAATAATAACATAATAAGGCACGTAGGGTATGAGGAGCTTCCCTTTATATTATTCTGGGGCTTCTGAAAATAAGTTTTTAAAGTGTAGCTTCTTCCTTCATGTTCACTGTGGTTTGTTGTTGTCTGAACTCATCAACGCTAGTTGGTGCTCCAGTATAATCGGTCCTCCTGAAACTCATCCAGTGAGAAACGTTCCGCGGTGCAAAAATAAGGGCGATTAAAATGCGTCATTTTTTTTAACACGTTAACTTTTGTGGAATTAATTAATCTTAATTAACACGTTAAAGTCCCGGCCCTAATTAAAACTATTGGCCGTAGGGAAAGGCCTATATGGTTGTTGCATTATCCAGGAGAGAAAAACAAAAGAAATAGGAATAAAGAGTGAAACACTTTGTTTGTTTGAAGCACACTGGGCCCGTAGCTGTGGACTTACTTACTTACCTGTCTGTGTGTTTGTGGGTACCGTTGAACAAAAGGGGCATCTTAGGTGGCAGAGTGTTATTGTGCCTAGTAGACCTCCTGATGTTAGCATGCATGCAGCAGACAGAAGTAGGAAAGTGGAAGGAGTGGGTGGAGGAGGAGAAAGAAAACAGGTCTGTGGGACTGCTCACACAACACACAAACAGAAAGTTCTGCAGGTCAAAAAAGGAGCCAACTTATCCAGTGATTTTATGTCCCATGTAACATCTTATTAGGCTGATTTAACCCTCCTGTACTCCTGTAAATCATTCTCCACATACGGTTAATATAGGTTAACTTTCATAGAATTACTTTTTTTTTTTGCTGTATATTTCACTATAAATTAACCTTTGAAAAAAAATATTCAGGTTTTATTACTTTTTTTCCCTCTTGAAATGAGGTCTAATTTTGTATATTTGACTAAAATTGACCAATAATAATGACTAAAATATGAAAATTATATATTCTACATGTCCTAAAACCAGTCTAATGCCGTGATTCTTTTTATTTTTATTTTTTTGGCATCCAAAAATAAACAATGCTTTCAAAATATAAGTTTCACTAAAAGTTGCCATAACCTACTCTGTACATTCCCATCAAGATTTTTTTTCCCGATTATTACTTTTGAAAAAAAATTTCAGGTTTTATTACTTTTTTTTCTCTTGAAATGAGGCCTAATTTTGTTTATTTGACTAAAATTGACCAATAATAATGTAAAAAATATGAAAATTATATATAAATTTTTTTGGTCACGAGTTACCTTAAAAGGTGAAAAAAAAAAGTTGGTAATAATTTTTTTCTGCATGTCCTAAAAACAGTCAAATGTTTTGCTGACATTCAAAAATAAACAATGCTTTCAAAATAAAAGTTTCACTAAAAGTTGACATAACCTGCAAGAAATTATTATTTCACTATAACTATTTAAAAAAAATCGGGTTTTATTACTTTTTTCTCTTGAAATGAGGCCTAATTTTGTATATTTGACTAAAATTGACCAATAATAATGAAAAAAAAAATGAAAAAATTATACATCAATTTTCTGGTCATGAGTTGCCTTAAAAGGTGAAAAAAAAAGTTGGTAATACTTTTTTTCTACACAAAAACAGTCTTGGGGTCCTTTTGACCCCTGAGGACCATGGGTGTGATTCTTTTTTTGCTTTTTTTTTCCCACTATGACTATTTTTCTCTCTAAATGAGGCCTAATTTTGTATATTTGACTAAAATTGACCAATAATAACGAAAAAAAATACAAACATTATATATCAATGTGTTGGTCATGAGTTGCCTTAGAAGGTAAAAGAAAAAAAAGTTGGAAATTTTTTTTTTTCTACATGTCTTTAAACCAGTCTAGACGGGAGTACACAAGGGTTAAATATGTTGTTCAAAGAGGTTTAGCTCAATAGCTCATTCGTTATTTTTTATTGTGTTTCATGTTTCAGGACTGTCTGTTTTTCTCCATATTGTCAACTGATGTGTTTCTAAACAGTGCGTTGCTTGCAAAATCACTGGCTAAGCTTGTAGGTTTTTGCAGTGTAAGCAAGTAAAAGCTACAGCACTGCATGACAGGCGTACAAGCATCAGAAGCGTCTCTAACCTCTACTGACACGCTGAAAATCACCCTCAAACACATCTGTGTGTACACAACGTGCAGGTTTTACCAGCTGATTATGCTTCTGTCTGAGAGCTGTGGTTGTATACAAAAACACCTCTGGTGAGACATTCGGACGTGTTCTGAAGCGTGTTACTTACCTCTTTGACCAGGGGTCTCAAACTCGTGGCCCGCGGGCCAATTGTGGCCCTGGTGATGATATTATGTGGCCCCCACCTTGATATGAAAGTTTAATGTGAGTTTTATATGAATGGCACTTTACCGTGTTGTGTGTGGAAGGTCCCTTTAATTACTTTTTTAAATAATTGTGTGTCTTTTTTTAAACACTTTTGTGTCTTTTTTAATAATGTTGTGTCTTTTTTAAATAATTGTGTGTCTTTTTTGGTAATTCTGTCTTTTTTTGGTCATTTTGTGTCTTTTTTGGGACATTTTTTGTCTTTAACAATAATTGTTTGTCTTTTTTGGTAATTCTGCTTATTTTAGGTCATTTTGTTTCTATTTTAAGTTTTTTTTTCTATCATTTTGTGTCTTTTTGGTGATTTTGTGTCTTTTTTTAATGATTTTGTGTCTTTTATGGTAATTCTGTGTATTTTTTGGTGATTTTGTGTCTTTTAGTAATTGTGTATTTTTAGGTCCTTTTGTGTCTTTTTTTTGTAATTTTGTGTCTTTTTTGTAATTTTGTGTCTTTTTTAAGTAATTTTGTGTCTTTTTTGGTCATTTTGTGTTTTTTTTGGTCATTCTGTGTCCTTTCTAAGTAATTTAGTTTTTTCTGTCATTTTATGTCTCTTTTGGTCATTTTGTGTCTTTTTTAGTAATTTGTGTCTTTTTTATATCATTTTGTGTCTTATTTTAGTAATTTTGTGTCTTTTTTAGTCATTTTGAGCCTTTTTTAAGTAATTTCGTTTTTTTCTGTTATTTTGTGTCTTTTTTTTGTCAATTTGTGCCTTTTTTTGGTCATTTTGTGTCTTTTTTGATGCTGCCTCCAGCGGCCCCCAGGTAATTTGAGTTTGAGACCCCTGCCTTTGACTGTGTGCTATCTAAAGACCTACAGTTCTAACTAAAGTTCACGTGATACACAAATGTTAAATGACAGCAAAAAGTATTGATACGTCAAAACTGTATGAGGATATGAGAACAGAGTGCAGAGAAACAAGGTTGTAGAAGAGCAGCATGCTGAGAATGAGACACAGTCTGAATGTAACAATGGTCCTCTAGTGTCCTCTGGTGGATCTGAGGCAGCAGCACAACTACACATCTCATCTCGTCTATCTGGAGTTTTTTGTATCCGCCCACAACACTTACATTGTTTGAAATATACAGTAAAAGCCCTACTTTTGCACGCTACTTTCCTGACTCAGTCGGTTTAATTTCTGTCAACAAACCACATGAAAACTCCAAATGTCCCCTCTTGAATGTAACACACAAACAAGTGTATAGTGTACTGTATAGAAAAACGATTAGACCACCATTGTTTTCTTCAGTTTCTTGTTCATTTTAATGCCTGGTACAACTAAAGGCACATTTGTTTGGACACATATGATGATAACAACAAAAATAGCTCATAAGAGTTTAATTTAAGAGCTGATAGAGACATTTTCCATGGTTTTATTGATATTTTTCATGAAAAATGTCTAGATATCAGCTCCAACGCCAATGCTGCTCTGCTGGGGAACAGTTTACCTCAGATTCTTGGGTCATTTTGTGTCTTTTGTTGGTAATTTTGTGTCTTTTTTTTAATCATTTTTACATACATTTTTGGTCAATTTGTTTCCATTTCGATCATGTTGTGTCATTTTTGATCATTTTTACATCCATTTGGTCATTTGTGTCTTTTTTCTTCAGTTTCTTGTTCATTTTAATGCCTGGTACAACTAAAGGTTCATTTCTTTGGTCAAATATAATGATAACAACAAAAATAGCTGATAAGAGTTTAATTTAAGAGCTGATATCTAGACATTTAACATGGTTTTCTTGATCATGATTTTGGTCATTATGAAGAAAACCATGGAAAATGTCTACACTGTTGTTTTTACGGTAAAAAAAATGGCAGCTGTGGATGCCAGAACTTTACAGTAACAAATACGGTAGAACTGTTATTAATATTACGGTAAAAAGATATCAGCACTGTGGATTTCACATTTAAGAATGTATGAATAAAAAGTTTTTCCATCAAAAGAAACGCTGTTCTGCCATATAATTGACAAGAAAATACTTTATAAATGCTGCATGAATTAAAGATTTTACCATTAAATACTACAGTATATTTATGTTAGAGATATGGTGTTTAATACATTTAACAGTGAGAAAAAGTATTTTAACAAAAGATAAATGCAAAAATTACTGTGATTTTTGGATATATATTAAATTAAATACATATTACAGGGTATTTTACAGTTTATTTTGTGTCTTTTTTTGGTCATTTTGTGTCTTTTTTTAAGTAATTTAGGTTTTTTTTGGTCATTTTGTGTCTTTTTTTGTAATGGTCGAATAGTCCACAATGAAGTCCAGTGACTGTTGATGTGCTTCTTCAAAATGTATTGTTTTACGCTGTGGTGAAGGTATGGTAAGGTTTAGGCACAAAAACACTTGGTTAGAGTTAGAGCAGGGGTCGGCAACCTTTCCCATGAAAAGAGACATTTTTGGCCAAAAACAGAAAGAAAAATCCCTCTGGAGCCGCATCTTTGAGCCTTATAATGAAAGTAATTTGCTTATTTCTTGCTGCAAATCAAGCAAATCACTCATCGTGAAGTACTGGTAGTTCATGTAAATGAATATGTCTTTTCTGTTGGAGCTATTTTGGGCAAAAATTTAAGAAGAGCTCATTTAAGTTAACTAAAGTACTTTTTTCCCTGTCTGTAAGGCACAAATTTTTACAATTTGAGAATGTAAGTATCACTACAACAATGTGGATTAAATTTTAGACAAATTCAATATAATTGAATCAATAAATATTAATAATATCAATAAAATTATATTTTTTTGTCAAAGCAACAGAGGAAGATCACTTTTTTGGACTATTGGGTAGTCCAAAAAAGGGACATCAGAACAATGGCATGGCACCACTCAATTGAGATCCTAACTAAATACTAATTTGCTGGTTTTGTTGATTATCTGAGATTTTCAAAAAGTCCATGGAACTATATTAGTGTCTATTTGGTTTGCTTTGGATATCTAGTGAGTGATTACAGTCTGTATGGTTTAGATTTCTTCAGTGGCGTGGCATGATTCCTCCACTAGGTGGGGATACAGTCTCAGAGGTAGCTCTGTGTATTTTGGACAGACCACTGGGTGTGAATCTTGCGTTTTAGATGTTATTATAATATTGTACTGTACTGATGTGTCAGTGTTTCATTCACAGTGCTCTGCAAAGATCTGACAGCTGCTCGCCTCTGAAGCTCTGCACAGATCTAGAATGCTGTCTGCATTGTGGAGGTTGCAGCGAATGCTGGTAGGTAATAACTTTTCATTTTGAGGTCCATAAATTGTACTTGAATTGCTACTGCTACGTCCAGGCAGTTGGTCTTAGGGCTGCAAGAAAACATCTGTATTTTTATTGCACTACTTTTAAACAAACAACAGGAACAGTTTTTAGTTTTTAGTGTCCGGTGCTTGTTGTAAACAAACAGAGATCGCTAAGTGAACACCTCCTGCAGCAGCAGCACATACACACTGTACTGCTAAAGAGCTAACTGTTAGCCTGTTAGCACATACACACTGTACTGCTACAGAGCTAACTGTTAGCCTGTTAGCACATACACACTGTACTGCTACAGAGCTAACTGTTAGCCTGTTAGCACATACACACTGTACAGCTACAGAGCTAACTGTTAGCCTGTTAGCACATACACACTGTACTGCTACAGAGCTAACTGTTAGCCTGTTAGCAATTTGCAGACTGGATGCTAAGGGGTTAACATCCCCTCCGGCTCTGCAGCTGGGAGAGACTGCTGCAGGAGGACTGTGCCCCTTCGACTCCTTCTTACTCTTCCTAACCTGATGCCGACCCCCGCGGCTCGTTAAGAAGGAGTCTCTAATAACACCTGAAAAAGTTGCTGGATTTGTCGCCAGTCGCTTTTTTGAGAAATAGTCGTTAAGGGGGTCTGAAAAGATTAAAGATTTTCATTTTCAGTAGAAACAAATGGTCTTGGGGTTGATAGCAACAGACATTGTTTGTATTTTTCATGGGATTTGTTGACTGTTAGAAAACTCTGAGACTACTGGCAGCCTGGTCTTTTAAATCCAGTCCAGTTTTACTTCTACTATCAGGTGTTTTTAAGTGACTATTTAATTTTACAGTTTACTTTTACAACACGTTTTAACTTTTTCAGTGAAGTAAAATTAGTTTCAGTGGGATATTTTCTCACTCTGTCATCCCGTTCGAAACAATATTTTCAGTGATGGCTTTACAGTTTTTTTTAAAAACTGCATAGAGAGACACCCTGATAAAAAACAAACAAAAAAAGCACTATGTACATACAACTACAACTGATCCAGATCCCAAATCCACAACTAAAATGTAAACAAGAAGTGGTGATGGGCCAGTTTACCTTGTGTGGAGGCACTCAGCACTTTTGCCTCGCATTGACTGGTGGATCATGATGACCTCACTGTGGTTACCATGGGGATGGATGACACATTAGGAAATCAACAACAGTCAAAAAACCAGAAGAGCAGAAGGAGAAGAGTGTGAACAGGAAAGAGAAGCTGTCGCTGAATCGCTATAGAAACGACACGTAGACACACAATCAGAAATGCCACAGAAAGACGTTTTTGTCTAAAGTCACTTTTATCCAAACGGACGATATTAATGCACAGAAGCTGCACCAAACAGGGTTTGAGGTCCAAAGAAAAACAGCCTTAAAAAGGAGAATTTTGCTGAAAGGACAGGAAAACTAAATCAGGATTATTGTTTTTTTTAACTAATAATGATAACCAAAAGGATGTTAACCTGTTTGATAAAATAAAGTTTTAGCAAATCTCACAACAGGCATTCACACACACACACAAAAAAGCATAAAGCATGTTTTATGCTGCGTTCAATTGCACTCAGAACTTGGAAAGATCTGAGTTGGAAATTCCGACTTCCGAGGTAAATGCATTTCATTGCTCAACCTCAGAAAACATGGCCGACCACAGCAAACTGATGTTTGTTAGGATGTCTTTCGAGCATTTAAAAATTATTCTGTAGTAGAAGTACATCAGCTACCTGGTACAACAGACAGTTAATGGTTGTTTCCTCTCTGGGTGGAACTGTGGTCTGCAAATACTTAAGAGACAAAAATATAATTAAATCATATCAATTTCTTGGATATAATTAAACAAAGTGCAGTATTACACCTTATAGACTAATGTCGTTTAAATATGGGAAAAACTATAATATTTTTTAAACTTTTTCTGTGCTTTTTCGTCCCTACTACGCTCACACAAACTCTTTAATTAACAGAGTGGGAGTGCAAATACCACTGCAAAGTAATCCTACACTTTTAGTAAGTCATTTTGGGTCCTTTTTTTGGTCATTTGTGTCTTTTTTGTGTCTATTTTTGTCTTTTTTGTGTCTGTTGTGTCTTTTTTAGTTATTTTGTGTCTTTTTCTGTCATTTTGTGTCTTCTGTGGGGGTTTTTTTGTTATTGTGTCTTCTCATTTTGTGTCTTTTTTGGTCATTTGTGTGTTTTTTGTGTCTTTTTTGGTCATTTGTGTCTTTTTTGGTCATTTGTGTCTTTTTTGTCATTTTGTGTCTTTTTTGGTCATTTGTTTCTTTTTGGTCACTTTGTGTCTGTTGTTGTGTCTTTTTTTGTTATTTTGTGTCTTTTTTGTCATTTTGTGTCTTTTTTGGTCATTTGTTTCTTTTTGGTCACTTTGTGTCTGTTGTTGTGTCTTTTTTTGTTATTTTGTGTCTTTTTTGGTCATTTGTGTCTGTTTTTATAGACTAATGTAGTTTAAATATGGGAAAAACTATAATATTTTTAAAACTTTTTCTGTGCTTTTTCGTCCCTACTACGCTCACACAAACTCTTTAATTAACAGAGTTGGAGTGCAAATACCACTACAAAGTAATCCTACACTTTTAGTAACAGAAATGCTAAATCAAACGACACATAACAGACTAAATGTTGAAGATAAAGTGACTGTTTTCCACGTATTTCCGACCTACTCGGGCTGCTTGGATCCTTCCCCAATTCCCCAGTCGGAATGACAAGTTCAAGGCCCGTTCTATTGCATTTTTCCGACTCTGAGGTCGTTTTTTCCGAATTCCGAGTGCAATCGAACGCAGCATGAAACAACCAAATAATAGTTGTATTACAAGTGTGGCTCACCTGTCGTCCAGGTACTCTTCCTCCTGGCGGCGGCCTCTGGCAGGGTCGTAGTAACGGGTCGGAGAACGAGAACGACGAGTGTGAGGAAGCTCATCGTCCAGACTCCTGAGACACCGGGAGGAAGGGAAGGAAAGAAGGAAGGAAGGACGTAAGGAAGGAGGACTTGTGTCAGGTGTTGCAGCAGACTCTTGGCCGGGCTCGTTTGGCTCGGCCAGTAAAAAGCAGAGCTGGCAGCACTGTGTGTTCTGCATCAGACAGACATTTCATTAGTAGATGGACTCTGTTTGCTGCCTTCCAACGAACTCTCTCATCCCTCCGCTCTCCTGCTGCCATGTTGCTTTTACCTCTTACAAGTGACCAGTGTCTTCCCACCCAGCTAATAGATATATATCCTTTATTTAACCAGGTAAAAAGTCTAGTTGAGATTAAAAAAAAAAACTCTTTTCCAAGAGAGACCTGGCCAACAAAGCAGCATCAAATAATAATACTGGTCATTCATTAGTATCTATCACCAACCTCACAGTTAATGATTTTAAATTGTGTACAATATGTGTAAATTTTGGCTAAATTATGACTATTTGGAAAATACTGAATTTTTAAGTAGATAGATTTCCCAGACCTTCTCAATCCACATATTTTATTTTGGAGGGTTTTAACCATTTAAGAGCTGGAATCAGTAATATTTGTAAAATATATTTTTTCCTCCTTCCAGTTATGTAATTTGGTATTAGTCCAAACATTACCATCTTGAGATCTTTATTAAAACTTTTCTGCAATACTTTTCCAAGTGCATATATTTAGTATAAAATGATAGAACTGGATGTAACCCTCTTATATGTTAGATTTGACACCTTTGTTCACATTTGCAACATTTACAATTCTTTATTGAGCATGATAGTGTTTTGAAAGTTAAAAAAAAGATTCAAAATCACATTTTATGTTGGACTAAAAAATATGACCAATATGACACAAAATGACTAAAAAAAGACACAAAATGACAAAAAAAAGACACAAAATGAGAAGACAGAATGGCCAAAAAACCCCACAGAAGACACAAAATAACTTACAAAGACACGAAAAGACATGAAAATGATTCACAAATGAACAAAATAGCCCTTTAAGACTCCAAATAATTAATCTGAAGAGTTTCATTGGAATTCATATCTAAAAATAATTTGTAAAAATGGCCGATAAGTTTCTTATTTTAATTACCAATTTGTAATTTTATCAAGAATTCTTCAATTGGGGTGGGCTCTAGATTTTAATCCATTCTTTTATTTAAAAAGTCTATATTGGAGTGTGTAAATCCCATTCTTAACTGTTCAAATGACTTGAAACACCCATCTTTATGACGCTGGTGGCATGTTGCTCTTTTAATAAATAATTAAATCTGGTTTGATCCTATAACGCTCACCTCTGGGCGGGAACATTGGGCGGCCGTGAGCGGATCCGTCCCTGCTCCTCGCGGTGCGGGGAGACGGAGCGGGACCGTATGTGATGGGACGGCGTCCTCTGCTGGTCCGGGACCTCCAGGGTAGACGTGGACTCCCGCTGCCTCTCCCTGCCACGCCCGTCCGCTGCTGGGGGGGAATGGGAGTGCACGAAAACACTCATTAGAAAATGTAAATGCTCAGAAATGAATGCAAGTATTACGTAGACAGAAGGAGCTCTTCAGCCTTTACAGTAGTGACGGGACGAACAAAGAGTGAAACCCCGTATTGGTGCGTGCATCGCTTTAAGAAAAAAATCATGTGACCGATACAGGAAGTGCCGCGCCAAAGTGTGTTTATAAGTGAACAAACTGTATCGACATGTTGCAGGTTTGTTGGATGGAGTTTTGCTGTTCATTTCCCTGAGATTTAGTGTTTTTATCTTTTTTTTTTACACACCCCTTTTTTGCAGTGTACATTTGAGCATGAAATATGTTAAGTTACTGCACTGTAAATATATTTGAAATTGCAGTTTCATCATATCACGGTCCTATATGTGGCCCTGTGGTAGTGTCCATGAAAAACTGTGGCCCCCTCCAGCATTCAAGTTGCCCATCCAGATGCCACAAATCGTAAGAAAAGATGAAAACTATCAAGAAGTTAAAATTATATTCCCTGAAATGTTCACTGAATCAAACCCATTTTTGTTTCTATTCATGGTAACAAGTCATTCAATGCATTTACATTCAGTAATCATCTCTCCATATAGTAGTTTTTGAGTTTGGAATATCTAAAGATGATGAATCATGAATAAAAATAACACAATATATAAGCCGAGGCTGTGTGATACCATTGAATAAACTGCACGGCAACTACAACACGAGTCTGTCTCAAGGATACAGACTATTTAAAGATAAGCCTAATAATAGACCTGCAGCTGGCTATTTTTCAGTACTTTGTCCTGTATTTTTTGAATTGAGTAAAGGAATCTTTTTCTTTGGTGGTGTAAGCAGAGCTATCTCTGAAGATAAAAATAAAAACAGAGAGTGATCAGCCTTGAAGGGATCTGTGGGACTGTATGAGTCTTTGTTGTGGTCCCAGGGTCGCTGGTTTTATATCCAAAAGAAGAGCACCTCAAAGCTCACAGTGGGCCGGGAGTTTGCTTTGGAAGGTGCTACCAAGGTTTTTCATTTATTCCTACCATGCATGGAAAATTAAAAGAAAAAGTTGGTAAAGTAAAGTAATGTGTGTTTTTCCATCCTTCTGTCCCTCTTTTTAACTTGGGTACTCATTAAAAAGAAACACAGATACAGAGTAGGGTTCGACTGAAATAATGCAACTTATGTTTTTTTTTTATGGAAGGTGATAATATAAGCTGATACTCTATTAGGGCTGCACGATTATGGCCAAAATGATAATCACGATTATTTTGATCAATGTTGTAATCAAGATTATTAATCACGATTATTCATCATGTTAGAGAAAACATCTGTATTTTTATTGCACTACTTTTAAACAAACAATAGGAACAGTTTTTAGAGATCGCTAAGTGAACACCTCCTGCAGCAGCAGCACATACACACTGTACTGCTACAGAGCTAACTGTTAGCCTGTTAGCAATTTGCAGACTGGACGCTAAGGGGTTAACATCCCCTCCGGCTCTGCAGCTGGAAAAGACTGCTGCAGGAGGACTGTGCCGCTTCAACTCGTTCTTACTCCTCTTAAGGAGCTGCCGGCCCCCGCAGCTCGTTGAGAAGAGCCACCGGCCCCCGCGGCTCGTTAAGAAGAGCCACCGGCCCATGCGGCTCGTTAAGAAGAGCCACCGGCCCCCGCGGCTTGTTAAGAAGAGCCACCGGCCCCCGCGGCTTCTTAGGAAGAGCCACCGGCCACAGTGGCTCGTTAAGAAGAGCCACCGGCCCCCGCAGCTCGTTAAGAAGAGCCACCGGCCCCTGTGGCTCGTTAAGAAGAGCCACCGGCCCCCGCAGCTCGTTAAGAAGAGCCACCTGCCCCTGTGGCTCGTTAAGAAGAGCCAACGGCCCATGCAGCTCGTTAAGAAGAGCCAACGGCCCATGCGGCTCGTTAAGAAGTGCCACCGGCCCCCGCGGCTTGTTAAGGAGTCTCCAATAACACCAGAAAAAGTCGCTTGATTTGTCGCCAGTCGCTTTTTTTTTTTTTTTTAAATCGCTAAGGGGGTCTGAAAAGTCGCTAAATATAGCAACAAAGTCGCTAAGTTGGCAACACTGCTTCGCCAGCTTTTACAAATGGTGCGTGTTGTTTCTGCGCCGAGTACTACGTCACATCCTGCTTAGCGTTCTATCCAATCAGCAACCAGGCTTTTTTTTCAGGGGAGAAAAACGGCCCCGCCCCCCTGGAATTTAATCGTGGCGGCCAAAATCGTGATCACGATTAAAATTTGATTAATTGTGCAGCCCTATACTCCTTTTTTTATTTTTTTATTTGACCAATTCAATGTCCAAACTCCCAAGATTCTTGTAATAAGCCCATATATAGCAGTCCAACCCCAACATACAGAGACAAACACTTTGACACAGACATTTACAGCTTTACACCAACAAACACACACAGAAACAAAAAAAGCTGAGTGTTTCAACATACATGGTAGTAAGTTATCTTTCAGATTGTAGTGGTGCATGGAGCCTGGATGCTCCCCATGCTAACATGTACTCTCTCTATGACATGGCATTGTTTCCCATACACATCTTTTATTTGTGGTGGCCTGTTTTTTTAGATACAGCAACAACGTGCAACATAGAAGTAGGATTTAAGGAGAGAATATAGATCATTTCTAAATAGATACGTTTTTTATATGTATCTTTGTCTATGTTTTTTTTTATTCAATTGGGATTTTCAATTCGCTGAGAAAGTGCTAATATAATAATAAAGTCAGGATCATTATGCAATTGACTTGATTGAGCTTGATTTTTGTGGAGCCAATGATCTTGCACAATACTGGACCAATTTCAAAAATTGTGTCTCCATTAGTCACCTATATACGATGGCGTATTAGGGCCAAGTATGAAAAAAAAAAAAAAAAAACGAATATATGCCCCTTTTTTCTCATAAATCTGCTACTTTTTTCTTCCAGATTTGCGACTTTGATCTCATAAACTTGCGACTTAATTCTCCCAATACTACCCCCCTCCCTCGGGTTTGTATTTTTTTTTTTTTTCATACTTGGCCCTAATTTGCCGCCGCACTCAGATGCAAAGCAAAAAAATATATATTTAAAGGGAAAATAGAGTTCAAGTTAAAAAATACCAAAGTTTTCTTATAAGGGCCAGGTTGACATTTAAAGTCATAATTTATAACAGTTTCTAGGTTAATTTCAATACATAAAAAACTTCCAAATTTAAATTTAGCCTCTCTTTTGTAGATGTGTAACCTTTCCGTACAAATGGAAGTGCTGCTTGTCGTGTATGGAATATGTTTTTACGGACAAAACAAACATTTCCCTGCACCAGTTCCAGCCGTGCAACTCTCAAAACACCATAAATAAAATAGCGTTTGTGGGAAACACTGACGGTAATACTAGGAAACGATCCCCACCCACCTTTAGATACTACTGCTGTACCTTCATCAAATTCAGGCTCTGTTACACGCTGAGAACCTAAACGTCATAGACACACACACACAGACACACACAGATATATGTATATACGCCACACACATGTATGCATGCACGTATCCAGGCACAGGTGCAGCATTTAGGGGAAGGGGAGGGAACACGTTTACATTGATATACATGTTACATCAAACACAATCCTTTGTCTTTTATACCAGCTATTCTCAACCTTGGAGATGATTTCTGGGGGTCACCAAATAATTTTGGAAGTCAGCTCTGTCTCCACTGTGTTAAAGTGTTCATGTGTTAATGTGTTATAGTCCTTTGGTCATTTAATGTCCTTTTTTTGTCATTTTGTGTCTTTTTTTTGGTCATTTTGTGTCTTTTTTTGTCATTTTGTGTCTTTTTTTGGTCATTTTGTGTCTTTTTTTGGCTATTTTGTGTCTTTTTTTAGCTATTTTGTGTCTTTTCTGGTCATTTTGTGGTCAATTTGTGTCTTTTTTGGGTCATTTTGTGTCTTTTTTAGAAGTTTTCTGTCTTTTCTGATCATTTTGTTTCTTATTTTGATCATTTTGTGGTCAATTTGTGTCTTTTTTGGGTCATTTTCTGTCTTTTTTAGACATTTTGTGTCTTTTTGGTCATTTTGTGTCTTATTTTCATCATTTTGTGGTCAATTTGTGTCTTTTTTGGGTCATTTTGTGCTTCATTATTTGTCCAAAATGTGTTGTATCAACTGAGTTTGTATGATCTTAACTGTGCGTGTGAGATTCTGTTCAGTGAGCGGATAACATGCATGTTAAATTGGGGGTCGCGACTCAAAAAGGTTGAGAACTATTGTTTTATACAGTGATGTATGCACACACACACTCACACAGACGGAGACTTACGCTGCAGCTTCTTGCCGGGGGGGTCTATGTGTCGTCGGGGCAGGTACGGGGAGGGGCGGGGCAGCGGGATGGAGGAGACATCGTGGGTTTGGAGTGGATACCAGTGAGGCTTTTCGTCCAGTAAGGCCGTCTCCAGCTCGATCAGGATCTGCTCGAGTCAGAACCCACAGAGGAATGAAATGTTTCGCTGCCAGTTGTGGCTGCTGATTGATATTACAGACAAATGAAGCTCCTGGAGAACTTTTAGATGTTCTGTTCGAAAACCTAAAAGACTAAATAGAATAAAATAAAAAATACAGCAATACCAGAGCAAGCAGAAAAGCAAATTTAAAGCATAAACCAGGGATGGGCAACTGGAGGCCCGGGGGCCACATGTGGCCCGCACCCTCACTTGAAGTGGCCCTCAGTACAACTACATGCATTTGAGCATGAAATCTTAAAAGTGCAGTGTAAAAATGCACAAAATTACTTCTTGCATTAATGTTGGTCTGCTGTTCTTGCACTGAAAAAAAGTAAATAACAGTAAGTGGTTATTTTTTATTTGCTTCAAACCTTTTGTATTCCTATTTATACTGTTATACATGCATTTGAGCATAAAATATGTGAAGTTACTGCACTGTAAACATATTTAAAATTGCAGTTTCATCATATCTGGTTAAGTGCATGCTCATATATGTGGCCCTGTGGTAGTGTTGATGAAAAATTGAGGCCCCCTGCAGCATTTAAGTTGCCCATCCCTGGCATAAACTATACCAGAAACCAGAAGCAAAGTAGATCCTCAAAAAATAAAAATGCACTCGAGATTTAAAGCTTAAATTATAGTTTTAAAGGCAGAAGACCACACCCCCAGAAACTAGAAAACAAAGCCTTATAACAGGCCAATTTGAGCTAAGTGAAAACCTAAACTAACTAAATAGAATAAAATAAAAATACAGCAATACCAGAGCAAGCAGAAAAGCAGAATTAAAGCATAAACTTTACCAGAAACCCAAATCCAAGCACTTTTCAAACCTTGAAATTCAATTTTGTGTGTGTGTGTGTGTGTGTGTGTGTGTGTGTGTGTGTGTGGTACCTCTCCCATAAAGGTGCTGTCCTCGTCCGGTGACCTGGGTTGGTCCCATATCGTCAGCTCCAGCATGTGGTTGCGGAAATCCCTGCGATGGACATGAGTGTAGACGAAGGTCTGGTTCCACTTGGGCTCACAGGTCTTCTTCATCGTTTTCGTCCTTCGTTTGCTCTTGTCACTGTGTCACACAATACACACTCTCATTGAAATAAGTTCACATTTACTCCACTTATATCAGCTGGAATTAATTTCTAAATGACTTTAAGTTGAGGTTAGAGTTAGAGTTAGAGCCAGAGAACTGATGGAGGTGTTTCAACCTGCAGTTCCTCAAACGGCCACTAGATGCTGGTTGTAACCAAACATCACCATGGTCCTTTTCAAGAGGGAAACCCTTAACTATGAGATGCCATTCAAATAAATATATAAATAAATAAATATCTCTATGGAATAAATTAAGCTGGTTGCTTTGGTCTGAATCTGTGAGATAACACAGAGATAGCATTATGAAATAAGTCTCCTTGAATAAATAAATATAGCATTATGAAATAAAAGTATCCTGACATAAATAAATACATTTGCCATTATGTATATAAGTCAAATAAATAAAAGTGGGATTATTAAATGAATGCCCCCTTAAATAAAAAAAATTGTGGAATGTTTATATAAAGATCCCCTGAAATTATTATGGCTTTATGAAATAAAAGTTGCCTTAAAAAAATAATAAATATGGCTTTATGAAATAAAAGTTGCCTAAAATAAAAATAAAAATATGGCTTTACGAAATAAAAGTCACCTAAAAAAGACAAAATAAAAGTGTTTCCTGAAATAAATAAAAGTAGTCCTTTGAAATTTCTATACTTTTGATTCATTTATTAATTTATTTAGGTATTTATTTACTTAATATTGACTTTAATGGCATTCCACACCAGACTGTCCAGTGTTGTTAATTAAGTAAATAAAGTGACTTAATCCATCAATCTATCAAACCCAACTTGGATTTCTGCTTCTTTGCTATAACTTAAATTCTTCTCATTTGTTCATATTACGGTTCCATGGCAACAAGCAGCAAATCCAGGCTTCAGAAACAGTTGTGTTTGAGTAGTTTTATATGATATTGACTGGAGATGTTATGAATTTACAGTCATACAGTGACGAGGTATGTTTGCTACTTTGATCCCTTGTGAAGAGGAGCAGCGTACCTGCGATCAGGGAGGAAGTACATCTTGACGTAGGGGCTCCTGGGCCGCCCGTCAGGCCGGAGAGGAAGCTCTGCAGCCTGCATCACGTTGACTATTAGCTGATGACCCGCTTTGTCATACCACAGCTTCACCTGGGTGGAACACACACACACACACACACACAAACAAAATCTGATGTCTGGTCTTCATTTCAACACATCAACAGCCCAACAGAGTGCGCACACACACACACACACACACACACTCACTGAGAGTTGGCCCGGCATTAACTGTGGAGCATCTTGCAGCATCCCAGGACTGGAGGGAGACAGGACATTTAAGGATGGTCTCTCCATCTTCTGGGACTCAAAAGAACTGGAACCTGCTACGAATACAAAAGTGAACAAAAAAAAAAAAATCATGTGAAACTTCAAGAAGAGAAATATCAACATCTTCTATGACAAAAATAGTCAAATCTCGACAAGATGTGAGAAAATGTGTTTGTAAATAGTTTAACATTATGTGGTCAATGTGTCCGTATGTACATAATATCTAGCATACGTTACTAACACAGAAGCTTCCACAGCTAACCTGTCAGGATGATGAATTACCAAGCTTCTGTCCTACTTTGAGTCCGATAGGCTTTTGTTTATATCAGGGCCTCATATGCCTGTTTTATATAATGGTATAAGTACCATTTCAACTACTGACTAAAGAATTTGCTCACTGTTGACATAACTGATAGACATAAATACATTTTATGTAATTTTCTTCCTGGTTAAAGTTACGAAGAATTAGTTTCATGCTGCAAGGACTCGCTCTTAACGAGTTGCGGGGGCCGGCGGCTCGTTAAGAGCGAGTCGATGCGGCACAGTCCTCCTGCAGCAGTCTTTCCCAGCAGCAGAGCCGGAGGGGATGCTAACCCCTTAGCGTCCAGTCTGCAAATTGCTAACAGGCTAACAGTTAGCTCTGTAGCAGCACAGTGTGTATGTGCTAACAGGCTAACAGTTAGCTCTGTAGCAGTACAGTGTGTATGTGCTAACAGGCTAACAGTTAGCTCAGTAGCAGTACAGTGTGTATGTGCTAACAGGCTAACAGTTAGCTCTGTAGCAGTACAGTGTGTATGTGCTAATAGGCTAACAGTTAGCTCTGTAGCAGTACAGTGTGTATGTGCTAACAGGCTAACAGTTAGCTCAGTAGCAGTACAGTGTGTATGTGCTAATAGGCTAACAGTTAGCTCTGTAGCAGTACAGTGTGTATGTGCTAACAGGCTAACAGTTAGCTCTGTAGCGGTACAGTGTGTATCTGCTAACAGGCTAACAGTTAGCTCAGTAGCAGTACAGTGTGTATGTGCTAACAGGCTAACAGTTAGCTCTGTAGCAGTACAGTGTGTATGTGCTAATAGGCTAACAGTTAGCTCTGTAGCAGTACAGTGTGTATGTGCTAACAGGCTAACAGTTAGCTCAGTAGCAGTACAGTGTGTATGTGCTAATAGGCTAACAGTTAGCTCTGTAGCAGTACAGTGTGTATGTGCTAACAGGCTAACAGTTAGCTCTGTAGCGGTACAGTGTGTATCTGCTAACAGGCTAACAGTTAGCTCTGTAGCAGTACAGTGTGTATGTGCTAACAGGCTAACAGTTAGCTCTGTAGCAGTACAGTGTGTATGTGCTAACAGGCTAACAGTTAGCTCTGTAGCGGTACAGTGTGTATGTGCTAACAGGCTAACAGTTAGCTCTGTAGCAGTACAGTGTGTATGTGCTAACAGGCTAACAGTTAGCTCTGTAGCAGTACAGTGTGTATGTGCTGCTACTGCAGGAGGTGTTCACTTAGCGATCTCTGTTTGTTTACAACAAGCACCGGACACTAAAAAATGTTCCTATTGTTTGTTTAAAAGTAATGCAATAAAAATACAGATGTTTTCCCTAACATGATGAATAATCATGATTAATAATCGTGATTACAATATTGATCAAAATAATCGTGATTATCATTTTGGCCATAATTGAGCAGCCCTACTGCACGTTATACATGCTGTACAAAAATAAAATAATGAAACTATATATAAGACAGAGACATATAAATACAGATGTTCCAGCGTCCCACAGCAGATACCTACTAGATTCTAATGGAGGGTGGGACGTGTCGGGGATTCTTGGGATATCACTAGAAAAGAAGCAGAAAAGACATCATTCATTCTCATACCAGCATCTAACTGGATCAAATAAAGTAAGCAAGTGTTATTGATGCACAGGCACACATGCATAGAAATGTAGTAGTAGTTTAGTGGAAGAAAGTAGCACTGGAATTAAGAGTATTATTAAAAATGTAATGTGGTTAAAGAACATGGAGAAGCAAAGGGGAAGATATGAAGAGAGCCAAGTTGTTGTCGTGACTGCAGTGTTTCCCACATTCACTCAGACGTTTTGTGTAGCCAATGGTCATCTGAAATAATAATGGATGGATTCTGTTAACACCTCCATCTTTTTCTAATCCACCACCACTACAATTAGGGATCCCATGGGAAACACCAGAATCCATTGCACCAGCTAATGTAATAGAAAGAAAGCATGGTAATCTGTGGAACACTTATCAGTCTAATTTGTCCAGGATTATAAATTCTACAAACTGATATTCTACCGCTGATTACTCTTAACAGGCATAGTTCAGCATTCTTAATTCTTACTTAATCACTTTCTTTCTGAGAATTAGATGAGAAGATTGTTACTAGGGATGGGAATAATTAATCGATGATGGATTAATGGTTGTTTAGACTTTGGTCGATCACATGGACTTTTTATTCGATCTGTGTATTTTTTAATTTTGATTTTATCTCCGACTGCGTATCAGTACTCACATATCGTTCAGTAAAGAATACCAACTACTACGTAATAAACACAGCTATATAGTATTAAATTATATATAACATCTAGCTTTAAGTAATGGATATTAAATGTAAAGATGAAATAACATCTCCTAAATGTATATGGAAATTATTACTATTAATTTGCTATTAAAAATATAGAATAATATGTTAGTAAGGTATTTTAACTACTACGTGATGAATATAGCTATAGTGTATTAAATGTACAAAATGTAAAGAATGTATAAAATATCCTGATTTTGAAGCTTTGCTATCTTTTATATTCTTGGTTTTATTTTTGATTTTCTATTGTTTTGTTTCTTTTTGCTTCACTATTCCCATTGTTAACTCTTTAAGTTTGTTTTAATTTAAGTTGTATGTACTGTATATTATATGTCAGACCCCAGGAAGAATAGCTGCAGTTGTGCTGCAGATAATGGGGATCCAAATAAAACACTAAATTAATAAAACTGAACTGAAACACGCTGATCATTCAGTTCTGCGGCCGTGGCAATAAGCTAATGAGCTGAGAATTAAGTCGGATAAAGCTTCAGTTTGCAAGCTGAAAGTTGCAATAACAATTATAAAACACACAGAAACACAAGAGTATTAATTTGAGAAAACTAGTTTACTGTATCAAACCTTGCTAGCATGAATTACTGAGTTTAATTTGATCCAAAACTTTTTAAAACACAAAACACATTTAAATATGAAGATTACTGTGAAAACTAACCTCATGCCTCTTCGGGGGCTAAAACACAAAACGTTGAACTCGTTATTTTAACAGTTTAATCTCAGTTAAGTCTGTTTTACGAACGTCAGGATCAAGTCTCTTTTCGTCATTTCAAAATAAAAGCATCCATTATCAAAACAGGCTTTTGCATGGTACTGTATATATATCTTTTATTTTGCCCATGAATGCATGCAGCGATTAAACGATTAATTGATCGTTAACGTTATAGATAAGCGAGTTGCCATGTTTCTCCCAAATGCCCATCCCTAATTGTTACCAAACTTCTCATGTTTGCATTTTCTACAGAACTGGTTAGCTTAGCATTTAGCCTGGAAGCAGCAAGGTGACCGGCTTTGCAGCTTCAGTGTTGCACTTGATTTCACAAACACAATATTGTAATTTCACTCTCAGAAAGAAGGAGAATAAGTATCTCAAATTTAAAGTTTTTAAACCCAGATATTAAACTGATAAGTGTTTCATGGACCCAGTTGCCCTGGAGCCCATTCCAAACAATATAAAACATGTAAATGAAATAAAACAAATATAGCTTGCTTTATGAATCCCAATGTCCCAACTTTCATACCAAGGGGATTAGGACATAAAATAAAGAAAGAAAGAAATTCTGATTTGATATTGTGTGTGCTGGATTACACTTTGGGATCCTAAGACTGAACCAGGAATGAAAAAGAAGAATTTCAAATGCGCACAAACAGTTTCAAAAAGCTTGCAAAAAGCAATGCTACATTGATGGACATTTCCCATTGGCCATTTTGCATCCCTTTAAGTGAACTTTTCAGTTTAATTGGAGAACAAAATGTAGCTGTTTTCACAAATATTTGCATCAGTTTGCATCCCGACTAAACAGGAAACAGCTCAGTTCATTTGGGGATGCAAAATGGCACCAGCAAAACCAAAAATAGTTTCCATAAGCGTGAGAGGATTACAGGGTCCTAATAAAATGGGCAGATTACTTACTGATATTTTCTATACACCCTTCGCGAGTGTTTGGAGAGAGATTAATACATTCAACTATTTTCCCCATCAAAGAGCAAATTACGTTATATCTTAATAAAAGCTGCAAAGGCTGCAAGAAACACTGTAAAATATGATATATATATATATATATATATATATATATATATATATATATATATATATATATATATATATATATATATCGAATATGAACCTAAATCACACAAAAAAAACTATCAAAAATACTTGTACATTTGTTACTTGAGGTTCTATCTTGCAAAATAACACCATTTATTTATGAAGATTTTTTCTGGAAAGTTATCAAGCAAAACTAGAACCTTAAAATTCAGATTTGTGTAGGATTGAGATATTAAAGGTAGTATTTAATTATTATTTTAAAGGTCTGTAATCTCCTTAAATTGTTCTGGACTATTGAAATGTGTTATTAATATTCAGCCTAATAGAAAAACACTGACAATGTTCAACTTTCTGTCAATTAATTTCAATTAAATTGCAAAACCCAGGAAAGCAAAGTCAAGTATCGATACTGAATTAAAGATTAAAATATATGTATTAGAATTTAAATCAAGCAATCAAGCTGGTTAGTACCAAATTACAGTTATTTAATTTATAAATTAAATACATTTTCTCAACTGCCTCTAGCATCACAACCCACTATATGCGTCATTAATCCATCATGTTGATCCTCAGAACTTCATACAAATTTGATTAATCTTACAGTTTAAACCTAAAACAAAATACAACAAATTGTCATTATTAGTCATCAAAAGCTATAAATAAAATACAGTATTTATGACTTTAAGACCTTTGAACAAATGACAGCCAAAGATAAATCAATTTACTCAGTATTAAATAAAAATATATAAACATATAGATAGTTCATGTCTGCATGGAATAATAAAATACGTCCTAATAATATTTTTTCCTGTCCTGTTCACCTCTGTCATATTGTTTGTGTGTTTTTATACGTTTTGGACAGGTTGATGGTACATTTTGTTGTACTACCCTGTGCAGTGACAATAAAGGCTTCTGATTCTGATATTACTCCATTTTACCTTAAATTAGTATGCCTACATCATTCAATTTAAATTAAAAAAATATATCAGCTAGTAAAGACTACACCCACAGCGTTTCTCAAAAGCATCAATCAATAAAAGCTAAATTTGGAAGCAGAGTTTCTAGTTATTTTAGAGAGAACCTATTAGCCATTATTTATCTTATCTCAATATATATATTATGAGGCTCGGGCCTGAAAATGATGCATTATTTTAACCCTTAATAGGACACTCATTGAAATACTTCAAATTCCAAATTTCAACCCTAGAGAATATTGGAGGATATTACATACAGCCAGAATGTGTAAAAAAAAAAAAACATACGGACCCGGGGGAGGGGGGTAATATTTTGAGAAAAAAGTTACAAATTTATGACTAAAAAAATCTCAAATTTGTGACCAGAAAATATCAGATTAATGGTAAAAACGTTTACGAGATTAAAGTGGCAAATCTACAAGAAAAAAATGCGCAGATTTATGAGATTTAAAGTGGTGAATCCACGCGAAAAAAGTTGGGTTTTTTTCACTTTTTTTCTCGTAAATCTGCAACTTTTTTAGCGCAGATTTGCCACAGACTAAGGCTGTTAAATTTGAAACTTTTTTTCTTGTAAATATGCCACTTTAATCTAGTAAATTTGCAACTTTTTTCTCGAAATATAACCCAAAAAATATCCAATGGAGCCACTTCTTGTCTTTATGGAGCTAACAGAAATTTTAAATGGTCAGTTATAATTTATCTGATATCATCCTAGAAATAAACACACAAGCTTTTTTTTAAAGGGGACATATGAGACAGAATGGAAATCTCCTGTTTCAAAACTTGGGCCTGAGAAAAGATAAATGTCTTATTTGAGGTCAATTAACTCTGAGTTTGTCTCAGTCAACTCTGCCTGGTTAAATAAGGGTTAAATTAATAAACATTTTACTTTTTTTTTTTTTTTTTACAAATATCAACAAGTGAAATTGCTGTTTTATTCCTGACTTACCCAATAGGCCTGGATACCACCAGCTCCACTTGAGGCTCAGCTTGAGATTCCAGGATGATGTTGTAAACTTCCTTCATGGTTGCCCCCGGTAACAACTTTCCATTCCACTGCAAAACTTCATCCCCTGGAATCGGAAACGTAATGTGCATTTAAAAACTGTTTGTGATACTGTGATATTAACCCTTAATAGGACAACCATAGAAATACTTACAAATTCCAAATTTCAACCCGAGAGAATATTGGAGGATATTACATACAGCCAGAATGTGGAATATGTAAAAAAAATTATAATAATACGGACCCGGGGGAGGGGGCTAATATTTAGAGAAAAAAGTTTACGGGATTAAAGTGGCAAATCTAGGAGAAAAAATGTGCAGATTTATGAGATTTAAAGTGGTGAATCTGCGAGAAAAAAAGTTGTTTTTTTCACTTTTTTCTTGTATAATTTATCTGATATCATCCTAGAAATAAACACTAATGCTTTTTTTTTTAAAGGGGACATATGAGACATAATGGAAATCTCCTGTTCCAAAACTTGGGCCTGAGAACAGATAAATGTCTTATTTGAGACGTGAGATATGAAACCATAATGTGACAAAAAAACTGAAAAATGTATTTAGCCAAACATCCCTGTTTAATCTAAAAGGTTACATCAAACAAAACCTGAGAAATGAGACCACTATAACTGATTTTTCAGACATCGTGCTGTTCTTATAGCCCTTTTCATCCAACACAAACCTAGCTTCTTTTTCTCTGGAGCTCAGAGTCTCAGAAGCTGTTTGCTTTTCCACAGGCTCTGGAGTCATTACGTCACTGTTTACGTTGGATTATATTGCTTTTTTTAGCCTTCGTCAATAGATGCAAACAGTGTAACACGTGTGATGGTTTACACTACCTGCTCTGAGATGTCCCACCACGTCAGCCAGGCTTCCCTTCTTGACTTTAGTGATGAAGGCACCTAATCTCCCTGACTCTGTTATTCTGCCTCCCACCACCTGGACAGAGAGAGAGAGAGAAACAGACAGACAGAACAGTGAGAGAGAGCTTAGTGTCACATACGTCACATATCGTCACACCGGTAAAATAATCGTCTACATCCTCAGTTGATCAGATCATGTGATTTTACCCCTTTAAGATAATGGCCTATGTCAAAATAAAGTGTGACTTAGGCAATTTTTTGAACATGTGACAGAAGCAAGATATGGTAACACTTTACTCTAAGTCAGGGGTCTCAAACTCAAATTACCTGGGGGCCGCTGGAGGCAGTATCAAAATGACCAAAAAAATACACAAAATGACTAAAAAAAGACACAAAATTACCAAAAAAAGGCCCAAAACGACAGAAAAAAACCTAAATTACTTAAAAAAGACACAATCTGACCAAAAGAAGACACAAAATGACAAAAAAAAAAGACACAAAATGACTAAAAAAGACACAAAATGACAGGATAAAACTAAATTACTAAAAAAAGACACAAAATGACCAAAAAAGACACAAAATTATTAAAAAAAGACACAAAATTACCAAAAAAGACACAAAATTACCAATAAAAGACACAAAATGACTAAAAAAAGACAAAAAATGACTGAAAAATGACACAAAATTACAAAAAAAAAGACACAAAATTACCCAAAAAAGACACAAAAAAAGAAACATGTTTCTGACAGGCTTGTGTGACTCTTATGTAGACACCTTCAAAATAAAGTGTTACCATATCTTGCTCAAGTCACAAAGACATGTTCAAAAAATTGCCTAAATCACATTTTATTTCTCTTAAGTTACATAATTTACACACAGTGTTATTACTATGCTAATAGCCATCCTTTGTTACATCCTTTTTGAGTGAAATGATCAATAAATGTCATATGTTACACTTTGGGTGAAGTTTTTTGTGTTTCCTGCAAAACTTGAAAAAATGACTTATGCGATTATTTTAACAGGGTGACGATATGTGGGCTGGGCAGTGTGTGTGTGTGTGCCCACTCTGACCTTTAACCCCAGCAGAGCTCCAGCTTCTTTAGGCATGGTGGCGCTCCTCTTACTGAGGGTGATTCGCCCAATTTGATGGTCTCCCTCTTTGGACGGCTGCCAGGTTACAGGATGCTGCAACAGGAGACGACAAGACATGAGAACAGACACACACACTGCCTCTAATAGGACACACACACACACAAAGATACACAGGAACACACAATCACCTGGAGAAATGTTAACCCTCCTGTGGTCCCGGGTTCCTTTTTGACCCCAAATCATTTTCAACATACGATTAATAAAGGTTAACTTTCATAGAATTGCTTCAAATTTTCAGCACACATGCATGCACACATAGTCAAACTTGAAAATTAGGCTCTTATTTTGTATATTTGACTAAAACTGAACAATAATAATGAAAAAAAATATGAAAATTATATATCAATGTGTTGGTCTTGAGTTGCCGTAAAAGGTGAAAAAAAAACTGAACACCAACAGGGTACAAATCTTGTCTTAGGCAGCTATAAAAATATTTTCATACCACAAAAACCATTCATGCATTTATGTATGCACACTTGCTAAAAACTATGTTTACACCTATGCAGTACCTTTAGCAATAAAGTAATAAAAATAAAGCCCTACTTTAGTAAAACAATAAAGCAGTTATGACAGGTGTGCTGTAATAAAAAAAAAAAAGAGTAGACTCCCCCGGTTTAATCCAGTTTTTCTGCACTGTAAAGAGGGAAAACCTGTTAATTATCAAAAATCAGAGTTTTTGATGATTTTTTTTACTTTTTGGAGTAAAAAGTACAATATTTGCCTCTAAATGAAGCGGAGTAGAAGTATAAAGTTACATAAAATGGAAATACTCAAGTAAATTAGAAGTATCTCCTAATTGTATTTAAGTACAGTACTTGAGTTAAAGTACTTAGTTACTTTTAACCACTGAAAAACATTAGATACAAATAGAAACAATGACTTACATGCCATACAGTGGGGTCATGTGGGTAGCACTCCCAATCTCCTGCAAGAGAAAAGAAACAAGCTCAGATACTGTGGAAGAAGCAGAGATGATGAGCTCCTACACACACACACACACACACACACACACACACATTCTTGTACTTCTATCTTTGTGAGGACCCTCATTGTAACAGTGAATTCCCTAACAAGGTTATAATAGTTTGGGATTTTTCATTAGTTTTAGTTTTAATTTGGTTGTGAATTTTGTTTTAAATCCAGTTAGTTTTAATGAGTTTTTAGAGTGAGTTTGCTAGTTTTAGTTTAGTTTTTATTAGTTGTAGTTTTTTGTAATGGGGTATTTGTTGGGTGGGAGATTAAAAGAGGTCACAGTAAATTTTGCCTTTATTTCCTTTGTCTGATCCATCTTCATTATGTATGAAAAAAGTTGACAAAGACGAAAACGAAGGACGTTTTCACTATTTTTGTAACCACACAATACAGTTTCAGTTAATTAACTTTTTTTTAACTCTTTTTTATTTTATTTCAGTTAACGAAAATGTTTTTTTAATTCTAGTTTTCGTTATTTCGTTTCATTTTCGTTAACTATAATTATATATTATATATATATATATATATTATATATTGTTCCCTAGCCCCTTACTCTAACCCTAATACATGGTTACCTTTACATAAACCTAATAGTAACCTTTAACCCTTAAACAAAATCTGAAATCTCAAAAAAGCCTTTAAAGAAGTGAGGACCAAAATGTCCTCATTTTGCAAAAATGTCCTCACTCTGTTGGTTAAAAAACGTGTTCCGGTCCTCACTATGTAGGAAATACAAGAACACACACACACACACACACACACACACACACACACACACATTGCTGTATACAGAGCACATACCAGCCTGAGTCCTCTCATACACAGCTCAGCCAGGTTTGGAAGGTATTTGTTTACAGTGGAGAGGGTTAAGTTTATTGAATATTCAGGCCTCGGCTAGAATTAGAACTTTATCACCACAGTGGCAGGACTCGGCCTCAAAGTAGTCCGCCGAGGAAGTGATGCTACCAAAGGACGGCTAAGCCTTTTAAAATGCTTGAAATCCCTCCCAGATACTTTACAGATTAGATGTTGTGGAATTACTCCGGGGATAATGCAGTGTTGGAAGGCTGGGAAAAAAAAAAAAAAACTTTAAGTATGTTGATGGTCATTATGAAGCAAAAATCTATTAGAGTGGCAGAAAAGCATTAAAAGAATGCATTATGTTCTATCGGCCAAATGTTTAAATAATTTATTAATCTCAAAAAGCATTAGTAAATACGTTTGGATTTAAATGATACATTATAAAACTATTTTTTTTTTTAGAATTTTATTTTATTAATTTCTGTGGGTAATCATATTAGGTACCAAGAAGTACATCAAAACAACTAAACATTTTTTTAAAAAATAGCAATTTAAGGATTTCATCAATATTAGAGTTTCATAGTATTTAATCAAATTATCAAATTATTTTCTTCTATTCTTCTATTATTTTCTTTGCTCATTCCAATAAGCAAATAAAATAATTTGATCATTTGATTTAGTTTTCTTTATTTTATAGACTTCAGAACTTTTTTTAATAATTCAAGTTAAAAATGGAATCACATTTAGTTTTTTTTAATTCTAATGTTTAAATTGAATTAAATTTAGTTAAAATACAGAAAAAAAAAATACAAAAAATGTGGAAAAATGTCTACAGCGTGATGCATCTGAAAGCTTTGGAAAAAGCTGCCAAGTGGATTTTAAGTAGAGATTTTGTGCAAAATATGTTTTAATTATTTACTAAAATTTAGTAGGTGGCAAAGTACAGCTTGTTTTTCTAGGAATGATACAGCTATAGTGCCCTACAAAGTCTAACTGCAGTAACTACATTTTTGGTCGAAATTGAGTTATAACTAAAAATGAACTCCTTGACGTCTGTTTTATCTGGTGACAAAGTTTTAGATTTCAATTTTGCTTTATTTCAGAGAAATAATGATGTAAAAAATTACAGTAACTACAAAATCCACTGGGATAGTGTAGTCTTGTACTTCTTCATTGCGCTGAATAGTGAAGACAAGAATAATAGAAACTATAAGTTTATTTGATAGAATAATTTTTAGTTTATAATATTAAGTCTAAAATACACAAATCTTTGAATACAGTTCTGCCCTACAAAGTCTAACTGCAGTAACTACGCAAAAGGTAAAACTGAGAAAAACTGCTTTAAAGATTTTAAACGTGTTCTAACTGGCCAGCCAATGGGTAGATAAGTGATATGACACTTATTTCTACATGTATTGATGTAATTTTTATGCTCAAAATCATGATTTATTTGACTTTTGACCCCAAAACGTAGTTACTGCATCGCTGTAAAAGGTTCTAATAGTAATATAGAAACAGAGTGCAGTAACTACAATGTTGTCGTCTTCTTTCAGCTTCTATATTTTGTTTTCAGTGAATAAACATTTTCAAATTGATTTTGTTATCAGTGTATTTAAGTGTGTAATATAATTGTATCTCACTTTTTTTTTGCTTCACCACTATCTATATAATAATTTCCCTTTCAAATAAACGTATAATTTCTATTATTTTTATGTTTAAATTAGTTTATATATCCAAAGCAGACTGTGGTAAGTGCAATTACTGCTTGGTTTTGAGTTGGATTTTGTGGTTTTTATATAATTATTTCTCTGAAATAAAACAAAATTGAAATCTAAAACTTTGTCACAAGATAAAACAGACGTCAAGGAATTCATTTTTAGTTATAACTCAATTTTAACCAAAAATGTAGTTACTGCAGTTAGACTTTGTAGGGCAGAGTTGTTAAACAGCATTGTAGTTACTGCACTCTGTTTGTGCATTACCATTAAAACCTTTTACAGCAATGCAAAACCAGAGTGCAGTAACTACATTTTGGGGGTCATAGGTGAAATAAATTGTCATGGTTTTTGAGAAAAAAAATGACATCATCAATACATGTAGAAATAAGTGTCATATCGCTTACCTACCTATAACCCATTTGGCTTGCCAATTCAAAAAAAGTTAAAAAACAAACAAACTTTAAAGCAGTTTTTCTCAGTTTTACCCTTTGCGTAGTTACTGCAGTTAGGATTTGTAGGGCAGTGTAGTTCACAAGATTTATTTAAAATCGCTCCATGAAAATAAAAATAAGACATTCTTTGGTCACCTTGTGAATCCACCGTAAGAGCTAACAAACACTTTTACTATAGTTAAGACAACAAATATAGCCGCTAATATATATGACAGAAGAAAATAAACTTTAACAAACCTTGTGTCCTGTCAGCCAGCCACTATAGAAGCCTTTTGATACTTTATATCAACTTTATATGAATTACAACGCACTCATTATTATTTACTGTTCATTTATCAATTTACCGTTCCACCTGTTATTTCCTGTCACTACCTTTCAAAATAAAAGCATCCGTTTCACACTGGATGGCGCCTTTTCAGAATAAAAGCATCACAACACTGTAAAACACCTAGAAAATTTACAAACATGAAAGAACAAGCTATATAATACAAAAACACCAATAGGAACCTTGCTAAAGGACATTTACAGTTATAAATGGAAAAGTGATATAGTGATTGGAGTATTTACTCATTTTTAATGGTATATTTGATTTACTCCACATTAACAGTCTTATCATAAGATGTATTCTTATCAGTAGCAGCTCAAAACCAGATAATTTACTGTATTTCATAAAGCGATTAAATTAATATTAAGCAGAATTTAGTTCAGAGTTTTGGTTCGGCCCCTGAAACCTTCGTGGTATTGGTCATGTGACCCCTTGGAAAAATTAATTGCCCAGCCCTGTTTTAACTGATAGTTCACAAGATTTATTTAAAATCATAGCTCCATGAACATAAAAATAAGACATTCCTTGGTCATTTACCGTTCGTTTATCAATTTACCGTTCCACCTGTTATTTCCTGTCACTACCTTTCAAAATAAAAGCACCCTTTTCACGCTGGACGGCGCCTTTTCAAAATAAAAGCATCACAACACTGTAAAACACCTAGAAAATGTACAAACATGAAAAAAAGCTACAAATATACCAATAGGAACCTTGTTATAAATGGAAAAGTGATATAGTGATTGGAGTATTTACTACTTTTTAATGGTATATTTGATTTACTCCACATTAACAGTCTTATCATAACATGTGTTCTTATCAGTAGCAGCTCAAAACCAGATAATTTACTGTATTTTATAAAGCGATTAAATTAATATTAAGCAGAATTTAGTTCAGAGTTTTGGTCTGGCCCCTGCAACCTTCGTGGTATTGGTCATGTGGCCCCTTGGGAAAATTAATTGCCCAGCCCTGTTTTAACTGATAGTTCACAAGATTTATTTAAAATCGCTCCATGAACATAAAAATACAAATATAGCCACTAATATATATGACAGAAGAAAATAAACTTTAACAAACCTTGTGTCCTGTCAGCCAGCCACTATAGAAGCCTTTTTCATACTTTATATCAACTTTATATGAATTACAACGCACTTGTTATTATTTACCGTTAGTTTTTCATTTTACCGTTCCACCTGTTAATTCCTGTCACTACCTTTCAAAATAAAAGCACCCGTTTCACACTGGACGGCGCCATTTCAAAATAAAAGCATCACAACATTGTAAAACACCTAGAAAAACAAACATGAAAAACAAGCTATATAATACAAAAACACCAATAGGAACCTTGCTAAAGGTAATTTACAGTTATAAATGGAATAGTGATATAGTGATTGGAGTATTTACTACTTTTTACTGCTATATTTGATTTACTCCACAATAACAGTCTTATCATAACATGTATTCTTATCAGTAGCAGCTCAAAACCAGATAATTTACTGTATTTTATAAAGCGATTAAATTAATATTGAGCAGAATTTAGTTCCGAGTTTTGGTCCGGCCCCTGTAACCTTCTTGGTATTGGTCATGTGGCCCCTTGGGAAAATGAATTGCCCAGCCCTGTTTTAGACAGTTGCACAAAATCTTGTGAATGCTTCAGCTCCGTCTCCTGCCTCCTCTGCACACACGGGCCGAGGGGCGGTGTTTGAATGTGTGCAGGACCCCGACGACACTGTTATGACACAGAGTAAAACAGAGCCAAGCGTTCCTAGGAGCCAGGAGGCTGTGAGGTTAACGAGTTGTGACAACTTATAGTGACATTATGTAATCTTAAAGCAAACGCTCTGACGACAGACGACCGACTTCTCAGTTTCATAACTCCATCCTGAACGTAATTTTGTGCAGTGGGTGGGCCACGTGGGTGAGCGTGTGTTCTCTGTTCGAGGATCTGAAAGAGGAAACGAGGCTATCAGAGTCACTGTGGGGTCAGGAGAAGCTCGGGTGTAAAAAAACTGATACATTAATACATTTGAGATACATTTCAGTGTTTTCTCTAAGATTTTTTCACTAGGAAAAGGAATCTATAGGCACCATGTGCGTCAGGATATCGTGTCGAGAAGCTGGCAAGATAATGCCACCATTTTTTAAAATGATTTCTTTTAAAAAATATGTTTACATTAAGTCTAGATAATCTGCCTTTAGAAAAAAGTAGAATCACCAGGAAAAAAAGGCAAAAAATCACAAGAAAAAAGTCAAAATTACCAGAAAAAAACCCCAAAATAATCAGAAAAACAGTCAAAATCACAAGAAAAAAGTCAAAATTACCAGAAAAAAACCCCAAAATAATCAGAAAAACAGTCAAAATCACAAGAAAAAAGTCAAAATTACCAGAAAAAAAAAAAAAAATAACCAGAAAAACTGTCAAAATCATAAGAAAAAAGTCAAAATTACCAGAAAAAAAAAAAAAAAAAAATCAGAAAAACTGTCAAAATCACAAGACAAAAGTATAAATTTCATGGCGTCAGGATATCGTGGCTGGAAGTTGGCAAAATAACGCTGCAAAGTTAGGCTAAAAAAACTGATACATTAATACATTTGAGATACATTTCAGTGTTTCCTCTAGGATTTTTTTCAGCAGGAAAAGGAAACTATAGGCACCATGTGCGTCAGGATATCGTGTCGAGAAATTGGCAAAATAATGCTGCTAAGTCAGGCTAAAGTTTTGGGTTTTTTAACCATTTTTTTAATGATTTCTTTTTAAAAATATTTGTACCTTAAGTCTAGATACTCTGCCTTTAGAAAAAAGAATTACCAGGAAAAAAAGTTTAAAATCACAAGAAAAAAAGTAAAAAAGTAAAAATCACAAGAAAAAAAGTATACATTTCCTGTGCGTCAGGATATCGTGGCTAGAAGTTGTCAAAAAATAACGCTGCAAAGTTAGGCAAAAAAAAAAACTGATACATTAATAGATTTGAGATACAGTTCTGTGTTTCCGCTAGGATTTTTTCCAGCAGCGGAGGTAAAGGGTTATTTGTCCCCTGGATGGTGTGTGCGTGGAAATATTAATTAGCAATTTAGAATGTATAAAAATGACACAAAACAAGCTTTAGCACCAAAAAGAGTCAAATTTACACTAACTTAGTGTAAAGGTACACTGTAAAAAAATGTTTGTAGAAATTACAGTAAAAAACTGTCAAATTGCATCAGAAATAGGTCGTAAAATTAAACATTGTACATCACCGTAGTAGATACTTTTAATTACTGTAAATCAAAGAATAGTAAAAAACTTTAAATTCTACCGCCATAAACTGTAGAAAACACACAGTTTTGCTGTAAAAATATAAATTTTTCATGTAAAGTTAATGGAGAAATACCATGATGACACAATTATCCTAAAAGTAATGGGATTATTCAGTATAAATTACAGTTTTTGCTGATATTTACATTTAAATATGCTCACTGTATTTTTTACGGTGATGTTCTGGCAACCACAGCTGCCGGTATTTTACTGTGAATTAAACAGTTTTTTTTTTACAGTGTACAAAAACGCTCAAAATAGTGTTACATTAACACTCTGCGGTGTGGACCCATATAGACACTTTAAATGTGTTAAGATCAACTCTTACAGTGTTAATTTGGTCATGCTGATTTTACTGTGTACAATGCTGTCTCTTTAGCTCCGTGTTTTAGCCAACAGCTTTAGTCCTCCAGCATTTTATCATAAATGAAGTCCTTAAGTGAATGGTTTAGACCAAGGATTCCCAAAGTGTGGTGCGTGGACCCCTGGGGGTGCGTGAGCTGCTGCTAAGGGGGTGCGCGAGATGAAAAATGTAATGGCGGTCTGATAATGACACAATTACATTTCATTTTTGCATCGATTTTGGTCATTTTTGCATCTATTTTTTGGTTGTTTGGTAATTTTTACATGTATTTTTGGTCAATTTGTGTCTATTTTGATAATTTTGTGTCATCTTTGGTCATTTTTGCATCTATTTTTGGTTGTTTTTGATCTTATAATGAAGCATAGAAGAAGTTAGCTTCTTGTTCTTGTATCATTTTTCCAACCTGTGTTATGATGAATGGGTTGTGTTCACTCCACGCTCATTTAAATTTGCTGCAATTTTTGTTCAACGCAATATTTTTGTTCAATATTATAACATTTTCCCAACTGATCCGCTTTCTGCCTCTGATCCTGAGCCTGTCATCATCCTCCACCTTTAATATGGCTATAAAAACTCTTATTGCATTTTGTTTTTTTTGAAGGTGTGGG
The DNA here is from genome assembly GCF_030273125.1 of Centropristis striata. Taxonomy (NCBI): domain Eukaryota; kingdom Metazoa; phylum Chordata; class Actinopteri; order Perciformes; family Serranidae; genus Centropristis; species Centropristis striata. Next base: position 31,871,835 of record NC_081536.1, read on the forward strand.
GGATTGGGGGTGCGTCAACCCAGTTGGGACATAGAAGGGGGTGCACGGCTAAAAAAGTTTGGGAACCGCTGGTTTAGACCTTTTTGCTCGGTTCTTCAACTCTGCAGGAAACATTAAGAAGTCAGCTAGAGACAGAGGAGCAGCTCATGGGGCTAGCACTGTTAGCGAGCTAACTGCTAAAGCTGATAAAACATTTGTCATCTCAAACTGCTAAATCAACAGCTATGATTTCTAGCTAAGAAATGAGAAATCTGCTTTAGTTGACTTCTGTGTAAAAGTGTGTTTAAAAATGACTGTGGGGTGGTAAATTAACCTCTACTACTGTAGGGTGAACAGTATAATTATGTTCTGGGTTTGTGTGTAGTAACAATAAGGAGGTTCAAATCCTGGCTGGTAACATTAAGTACAAACACATAAGAGAGTCAGTAATTTCTTTTAAATCACTTCTTTAAACCCACTTTTATAGACTTGCTTTCATGTAATGCTTTCTATTTTATTACTCCTTTATTTTTTACTTTTTTACTCCTTTTATTTTCTCTATAACTGAGAATGTCTTGTGATTGTTCCTGCTCTGTATCTTATTATTCATTCTTTTAATGTAAGAACTGTTTTTAGCCTTATGGCATCATTCCCGTTGTAATTAACTGCTATATAAATAGTATTTTTATTATTTAGTTTTGAGGGCCATGTAAAGGTTTGTGGGCCAGAAAACATTGACAAATTTAAATTTAGTGGAATTTATGAATCAAGGTGAACATGTTTAATGATGTTTTATCATATTTGAGTTATGCTTTTCCTTCTTTTCTCCCTATGAGAGGACGAGCATGTGTTTCTGTGTAGGAGGAGACAGATCATAATAGGATCTACTGTACTGTGACTGACTGTGTGTGTGTGTGTGTGTGCTTGTCCTTCCTACATTGTGAGGACCGGAACACGTTTTTAACCAACAGAGTGAGGACATTTTTGCAAAGTGAGGACATTTCGGCCGGTCCTCACTTCTTTAAAGGCTTTTTTTAGATTTCAGACTTTGTTTTAAGGGTTAAAGGTTACATGATAATGATAATTAACTGAAACTGTATTGTGTGGTTACAAAACTAACTAAAATTATAGTGAAAATGTCCTTCGTTTTCGTCTTTGTCAACTTTTTTCATACATAATGAAGATGGATCAGACAAAAGGAAATAAAGGCAAAATTTACTGTGACCTCTTTTAATCTCCCACCCAACAAATACCCCATTACAAAAAACTACAACTAATAAAAACTAAACTAAAACTAAAGCATTTCAAAAAAATAAATACTAAACTAAAACTATCAAACTCACTCTAAAACTCATTAAAACTAACTGAATTTGAAAACAAAAATTCACAACAAAATCAAAACCAAAACTAATGAAAAATCCAAAACTATTATAACCTTGCAAGGGAATTCACTGTTCCAATGAGGGTCCTCACAATGATAGAAGTACAAGAATGTGTGTGTGTGTGTGTGTGTGTGTGTGTGTTTTCCTGCACTGATCTCAGAATGATTTACATGCCTGGACTCTTCTGGGCTGCCAGCAGCCTCATCTCAGAGCTGACCTGGTCTCAGTCTCGAGCTAAAAAAGGAAGCAGCGTGTCTCTGCCACACCGTGTGTTTAAAACGCGTCCTGACAAAACACTCTCATCCTAAACCTCCACTTGATCGATGTCCCCGCTGCTCCGGGTCCAGGCTGGTGCTGCGTGCGCCCTCTTTCTCATCACAACGCGACGCACTTTATCGATCAAAGTGTAGCTTTACTGTAGCATACAGTGACACGGTGTGTTTAGTAAATACTGTAAATGAAGTGGTGAATATCAAGTCAGAGCCATCATCAAAAGCTAAACAACTTATACAATTACTTCTAATTATTTATGCTCGTTTGATTGATATCACTATACATTCATAGAGCTGCTTAGGTTTGTCACCTATATGATCAGGGGCCAGTTCTCCTCTTAACCCATAGGAACCTATGGTGACACTTGTGTGCCAAACACTTTAAATCATCTAGAATCTCCCATATTCATCTTTATGCTTCACATTAACTCATTAAATCCCTAAGCGACGTATACTCAACACCCTGGTTTTTTTGAGTGACTTCTCCAAAATGTGGCTGTGACTGGAAACAGAAATGTGAAACAGTAGCTAATTTTAAAAAGCTTATTTTTTGTGACGAGGCTAAGCTTAAACCCATTAAACAATTCTAATCTGTTAATAGTTTGTCCTTTATTGCATTTAACTTGTTCTGACCGTATTTTCTGAACAAATTAAAGTCACAATTTTGATAGATGTTGTGGAGATGCAAACAAAAAGACAAATGCTTATTTGTTTTTATTTATTATTGATGTATTATTATTTTGTTAGTTAAAAACAAATCTGAAAGATAATTTATTGTTAAACAGCACTATTAATGTCACAATTTTGATAAATGTTGTGGAGATGCAAAGAAAAAGGCACATTTGTGTCTCTGTGAGCAGAAAATTAGTTTGTTTTTTTTTTTAAAAAGAAATATCATAAACATAAATTCCATAAACGCCCAATGTAACATTTATGTCACATCACAGATCTTTGACATTAAGGGGTAGCATTTAAAAAAAAACATAATAAATGTGTTCAATGTTCTCTTATATCCCCCATAATTTTCCTTTAAGGATTACTGGGTCTGGGTTCTTATGGGTTAAGTTAGATGTTGGTGTATGAAGTAGAGGTGGGAAAAATTGACACATTAAGTTTTTCTGTAAGAAATATAGTTAATCTGCCTTTACAAAAAAAGTAGAATTTCCAGGAAAAAAGTAAAAATCACAAGAAAAAAAGTCAAAATAACAAGAAAAAAGTATAAATTACCAGGAAAAAAAGTACAATTACCTGAAAAAAAGCCAAAATTACCAGAAAAACAGTCAAAATCACAAGAAAAAAAGTATTAATTTCCTGCGCGTCAGGATATCGCGGCTGGAAGTTGGCGAAATAACGCTTTTATGTTTCATTCAAAAAAAATTGAGAGCAGTGAAGTTTTTTGAGTTTTTGAAAGTTTGATAAAATTCTGCAGTTGTTGTCGTCCAACATGTTTGATATCAGTTCAGTTCAGTTTGACTAAACACAGATAAATTAATTTTTGCCACCTAAAAAAAGTCCCCCAAAACAATCACTATCAGTTGTAGTGTACTCTATTTAGAATATTTTCACCACTTTATCTTGATGTTAGACAGTCCTTTCAAAACTGAAGCCATATTCTATGCTGTCTTCCAACGCCTCATGTAACAAACCACCTTTTGGTTTTGTGAAATGCTGTTTCTCTTTTGGCCACTAGAGGGCAGCTTGTGTTTGTTTTATGGGTTAAATCCTAAAAAGTCTTTAAAAAGTGTGTTTAAAATACATTCTAATATGATTTGGGTAAAAAATATTATTCGTGATTTAAGTTCATGGTAATGATGTAATTCATCTGTTTTTTATGTGCCTGTTCGTTTTTGAGCTAATGCTAGTAATGAGCTTTTGTTTTGAAGGATCGCTAAATTTCTTCCTACTTCCTGGCAGTATTGTGTCTTGCGGTAAAACCAAGCAATTGCAGCGGTACGAGCTGACGGTAAAGGCAGTAAAAGCTAAAGTAAATAAAGGAAACAAAAGGAAAATAAAGCCGTGACAGTAACACAAGAATAAAACGGCGAAGGCTGACTGTAATACAACCCCACGAGGAGGCACAAGGTAGAGTGTTTAGTGTTTATTAGGGGTGTGCATTGGCACTGCCCTCACAATTCGATTCGATTACGATTCACCAGGTAACGATTCGATTCGATTCGATTCAATTAGATTCTACGATGCATTGCGATGCATCACAATTATACTGCACACAACAAGGGACATTTTCGTCAGTCATGAGGCAATACAAGCAGTCAGATAGGCCTAATAACAACAGATTTTATTGGCTATATTTTGAAAAGATGGCAAAATGAATCTCCTGCCTGAGTTCATCTAAGAGTAAGGAAAGAGAAATGCCTCCTCCTGCCATAAAAAAGGAACCTGCTGAGGTGAAATTCACATCAGCTAAATGTGGAGCCCTTGTCCCTGAGGTAGGGAAGACGTTAGCGCTATCCCACCTAGCTAGCTATCGCTAGTTTTTATGACGCAAAAACGTTAACGAGTCGACTTTAAATAGGCAAATACAATGGTAATTACCTATCAATAGTACTTTCTATAAAAACGTAAATGTTAAGTTCTGTCAAATACTACCACATAGTTCAGTCACAACATATCAAAACAGCTTGTCCCGCTAGCTTACCTGTGCCCAGAGGAGGCACAAGGTAGAGTGTTTAGTGTTTATGGTCATATTTATTTTTGTGTTGGAAAGCTATGCTAAGTTAACTTTGTGTACTTGCTGTCGTTGTGTATTGCTTTGTGTATACAGTAGTGGGAACGGAATGTAACTGTATTTTCTTTATTTTATGTACTACAGTTTTCACGTTGGTTTCACTTTCATTTACGGACTTAATAAGGAGCTTGTATGGAAATAAACATTGTGAAAACCATCTTTCGGAGGGTATGCTACACCTCAGATCCCTTTAACAGTTTTACTTTGCCAAACAAAGGAGCTGCTGGTCTCCTGTTTACACACATGTTTTATAAAGGGTTAGTTCAGAATCACACAATAACACAAACTAACTGATTAAAAGCAGCCGCAGCACAGCAACTTGTGTCTCCTGCCAGGTAAAATCCCTGTATTTGTCAATGGAGTGTGGTGGTTGTGAAGAAAGCACAGACAGATATATAACAGCTTCAGTTTCCTGTCTGACAGCAAGGTAAAGCTGAAAAATATTCTAAATATATCATGCACTTAAACTGCTATCGATTTGTTTCTGTGGGCCCTTTAAGTGAATAATAATAATAATGTTGTGTTCTTTGATGTGTTCCCTTCCAGCAGCAGTGCGTGGCCTGTTGTCTACTGGAGATCAGTGGTGGAAAGTGGAGTAAATACGGTACTTAGGGACAATTTTGAGGTACTTGTACTTTACTTGAGTATTTCAATTTTATATAACTTTATATTTCTACTCTACTACATTACAAATATTGAACTTTTTACTCCACTACATTTAACACAAAATATATGAATCAATTTAAAGTGATTAGACTTTAAATTAAATCTTATTACACTATATTAAGTCTTTACAATATTATAACACTGCTTACATAAAAACATCAATACAAATAATCTAATAATATATTTGGAATATATAAATCAATCTGAGTGGTCCATTCTGCATAACTTTTACTTTTGATACTTTAAGTACATTTTGATGCTGAAACTTTTGTACTTTTACTTCAGTAAGTTTTGAATGCAGGACTTTTACTTGTATTGGAGTAATTTCACAGTGTGGTATTAGTACTTTTACTGCAGTAAAGGATCTGAATACTTCTTCCACCACTGCTGTATATGATACATGCATAAATACTTTATACAATCCCACTTCAAAAGCGACATGATTTAGTTGCACAGTATCACATTTTCCAGAAAAAGTCATTGTTTTTTCAAAAATTTCAGGGACATGTTGGAATGTTTTGAATTTAATAATTATTGATATTAATAAATAATTTGTATTATTTAAATGTGCACTTTATGGAGCTTTGATTTAAAAAAAAAAAAAAGGTATTCCTGTTGTTACACAGTATTTATGTTCACTTAAATAAACAGTTTCAATAAAACTACTTGTAACATGTCAGATTTGACTTTGACTGAACATTTCTCTCACTTTGTGATAAAAATATCAGGATATATATCGTTTATGGATATCCAGTTTAAATATATGGGGATATGACTGTTGGTCCATATCGCCCAGCCCTATGTTGGACACATAGCAGTAGTGAAGAAGTGGTGAAGTGACATAACGCAGCTTGGACATGACATTAGTGTGTTCTCAGGCTTGGGGACATGGTTGTCTATGTGAGGCGCTCGGGGCCAACGCTGGGATTAACTGGGGTCAAACCGCCCCACACACACACACACACACACACTAACAACACACACATGTACGCTCAGTGTGGGACTGTCCCCCCGTAGGGCCGGGCTGAAAACAATACAATATGACACACGGGAGACACACACACACACACACACACACACACACACACACACGGGCTCTCACACTCTGGTTAACATGCACGCTGCTACGCTGCTCAGGAGTTAGGGAATGTTGCAGAAGGTGTTTTGTTTCTGAACACACAACGGCACGACATAAATCTGCTAGAAAGCTTCTTGTTGCACTGCAAAAAAACTGTGTCTAAAGATCTTTAATTCCTTTTTTTGGTAATTTTGTGTCTTTTTTGATAATTTTGTGTCTTTTTTTGGTCATTTTCTGTCTTTTTTTGATCATTTTGTGTCATTTTGTGGTCAATTTGATTCTTTTTTGGGTAATTTTGTGTCTTTTCTGACAAATCCCAAAGTATCAAGTTATTACTTTACAGGGAGTCTCTGGCTTGAAGCTGACGGTTACACACTTCTTACTGCTGGACCACTGCTGGAGGCAGTATCAAAATGACCAAAAAAAGACACAATTGACCACAAAATGATCAAAAAGAGACACAAAATGATCAAAAAGAGACACAAATGACCAAAAAAGATGCAAAATGACCAAATAAAGCCACAAAATGACAAAAAGACACAATTTGACCACAAAATGATCAAAAATAGACACAAAATGACCAAAAACCCCACAAAATGACAAAAAAAGACACAAAATGACAAAAAACCCCACAAAATGATCAAAATAGACACAAAATTACCAAAAAAGACATTAAATGACCAAAAGGCATTTCAAAGGACAGAATAAAACAGTTTTCCCACAAACCAGCAGGTGATGTCAGAGCAGTCTTACCTGTCCTGATCACTGAACCAGAGTTTCAGTAGAGACGTCCCCACATTCAAAGTCTGAATGAAGACGGCACACTGAGACTAAACAGCTCCCTCCACTTCCTACACTCACCTCCCATCATAGTGTTACAGTGGGAGTGTTCACACACACACACACACACACACACACACTGAAGTGCAGCGCCCCATACCTCATACAGTGCACTAATTAAACATAATAGAGTGCAAGTGTGTGAAATAAATTGGCTTTTATCATTATTTATTTAAATTATCTTTATTACTGCACATAGTCCCGTCTGGAGAGGCTTGTAAATGGCTCAAGAACTGTAAATTCTGTGTTATTTTTATATCCCTGTCCCGTCCTAATGACCTTATCAGGCTCATTTACACAGAGCAGTAGTCGGAGACACTGAGACTCTGGTCGCCTCCAGGAACGGAGAAAATAAAAATGAGTTAACAGTTAACACGCGGCTCGCAGGACTCACAAGACAAACACTGTGAAGAGGGTCAGTTCCAAGATTGTTATTTAACAATGCGATATGTAAAACTATTTCACTTTTTTGTGGCCCCCACCTTGATATGAAAGTTTAATGTGAGTTTTATATGAATGGCACTTTACCGTGTTGTGTGTGGAAGGTCCCTTTAATTACTTTGTTGGGTAATTTTGTGTCTTTTTTTTTGGTAATTCTGTGCTTTTTTTGGGTCATTTTCTGTCCTTTTTAAAAAAAATAATTTTGTGTCTTTTTTAATAATTTTGTGTCTTTTTTAATAATTTTGTGTCTTTTTTGGTAATTTTGTATCTTCGTTTGTAATTTTGTGTCATTTTTAATAATTTTGTGTCTTTATTAATAATTTTTGTGTCTTTTTAAAATATTTTTTGTCTTTTTTGGTAATTTTGTGTCTTCTTTTGTAATTTTGTGTCTTTTTTAATAATTTTGTGTCTTTTTTAATAATTGTGTCTTCTTTTGTAATTTTGTGTCTTTTTTGTAATAATTTTGTGTCTTTTTTAATAATTTTGTGTCTTTTTTGTAATAATTTTGTGTCCTTTTTAATAATTTTGTGTCTTTTTTTAATAATTTAGTGTCTTTTTTAATAATTTTGTGTCTTTTTCAATAATTTTGTGTCTTTTTTAATAATTTTGTGTCTTCTTTTGGTCATTTTAAGTAATTAAGTAATTTAGTTTTTTTTGTCTTTGGCTAAACAGTGTAAGAAACTGGCAGAAAGCAGTGGTGTGATGATGGTTCCCTCCAGTTCTCTGAAACTGAAACGGCCTCTGCTCCGACCATGACGGACGGATAAACTAATGAATGAAACGACAGATGTCAATACTCTCCGTATCGTCTCCGTCTAAAATCAACAACAGTTATTTTCCACTCTGGGACTAAAGTGATGCCTGACGCCGTCTCTCACCTCTCTCGCTGACACTTTCGATCTCGGCGTCCTCACAGCTGCTGTACTCGGGCGTGGTGCCCCCCTCCTCCTCCGAGCTGCTGACGCTGGTCTGCCTCTTGCCCCCGGCCCCCCCCGGCCCCCGTTTGGACTTGTAGGGTCTGGGCGGCGGCGGACGCAGAGACTCCGATTGGTCGGAGCTCAGCGAATCGTTGCGCAGCATGCTGTCGGCCTTCTCCCGTTTGGTCCGCCTCACCGCGGCGCCCTGCTGGCCGGGGGCCGAGCAGGGGGGCTCTCGGAGTTCGGGGGGAGGAAGTTGCTGAGAAAGTGTGTGTTCGTGTGGCCCCCCCTCCACCCCCCCCAGCGTCCTCTGACCCCCCACCTCCCCGCCCACGCCACGGCCCTGCACGCTGCCCGGGTGGCCCCGGCCTCCAGGAGGGACCGGCCCTGCTTGGCGAGGGGGGGCCCCGCTGTGGTCCATGTGGTGGTAGCCCCCCTCTTCTGTCCGTCTTACTCCTCCTCCTCCTCCTCCTCCTCCTCCTCCTACAGGGTCGTGCTCCAGAGAGCGTCCCTTCGACAGACGCCGGCTCTCCCTGCGCTCCCGGGACTCCCCCCGGAGGTCCCGGTCCATGGAGACCTGGGTCTGCAGACGGGGCTGACCGGGCCGGGCCCCTCCCCGACCGCCTCCTCGTCCATTTCTCCTGGGGAGCGATCAACATGTGGACGGAGAGAAGAGGAGAAGGAAAGAACAGGTGAGAGTTATTGACAGACGAGGATTTTTATTTATTTATTTTATTTTATTTTCAAAAAAGACAAACATATTAAATTGGAAGCATTCATTATGATTCCATTTTAATTATATTTAAATATATATATATATATATATATATATATATATATATATATATATATATATATATATATATATATATATAAATTAATAAATAAAAAATATATATACATACAAATATATATATATTAAAATATATATATATATATATATATACACATTTTTTTTTTTATTTAAATTAAAATAATATATATATATATATATATATATATTTTTTTTTTTTATTATATTATATGCCATATTAAATATGGAAATGGATGAATTATACATTCAAGATATGTATGGCTTTTTATGTTTGTCTTTTTCTTCATGGGGGCTCTTCCCACATCTTTTTTTTTTTTTTTAATGATTATCCTTAGTACCCTTGTTTACTTGTATGTCTTGTATGTAAATGTGTTTCAAAAAATTAATTAATAAATTAATTAATTTAATTATTTTTTTTTAAAACAGACGAGGATTTTTATTTTTATTTAAATTTTATTTAAAAAAAAAAAATATATATATATATATATATATATATATATATATATATATATATATATTTAATTGGAACTATTCATTCAGGATTGGGATAAAGATCAGTAATTTTTTCTTTATTTTAATTTTAATGTCTTATACATAAGTTTCTATTGCTACCATATATTTTCCTATTTTTCTGTTCTGGCTGTCATGGAGTTAATAGTTTAAATATGGAAATGGATGAATTATACATTCAAGATATTTATGGCTTTTTATGTTTGTCTTTTTCTTAATGGGGGTTCTCCCCACATCTTTTTATTTATTTATTTTTATTAATAATTATCCTTAGTACCCTTTTTCACTAGTATGTCTTGTATGTAAATGTGTAAAAATAAATAAATAAATAAATAAATAAAATAAAATAAAACAAGAATAGGTGAGAGCTATTGACATTGATATTGCCGAAGCTTATTACATCACTATTAAACTCATACCTAATAAATAAGACTGGTGTGACTGTGCATGTGATTTCATTGTTAGTGTTAGTGTGGACTAATGGAAAGTCATGAGCAGCAACATGTTCTGCTGTCCAGTGTTCTGGAGCCGGCTGCATTCTTCCATTAGACTGAGTGACAGAGGAAACAAGGACACAGACACGCTGAAGGGACATAATGCACCTCTGTATAAAGGAAGCACATGATGAATGCAGGAGATAATGCTCAATAACACTAATATTAACATCTTCTAAAAGGACTGCTTTGTTTCTGATGGCGGAGAGAAAACACTCCAACAATTACACATGTTAAACTTTACTCTACTAGTCTGTTAGTCTGTGAACAGTTTCATAATGTCTTTAGTCTAATAATCCTGATGATGAGTTTGTTTGATGTTTGTTTGTGTCTAGTTTAGTTTTAATGTTATTTAATGTGTTAAAGTTCTTATTTATTATTGTTGTTTTTTTAGTAATTTTATGTCTCTTTGTGTCTTTTTTTAGTCATTTTGTGTATTTTTTTTGTTCATTTAGTGTCTTTTTTTAGTCATTTTGTGTCTTTTTTTGGTCATTTTATGTCTCTTTGTGTCTTTTTTTTGGTCATTTTGTGTATTTTTTTAGTCATTTTGTGTCTTTTTTTGGTCATTTAGTGTCTTTTTGTGTCTTTTTTTAGTCATTTTGTGTCTTTTTTTGGTCATTTTATGTCTCTTTGTGTCTTTTTTTTGGTCATTTTGTGTCTTTTTTAGTCATTTTGTGTCTTTTTTTGGTCATTTTGTGTCTTTTTTTGGTCATTTTGTGTCTATTTTACTCCTTTAGACCAACATAAAATGTGATTTTGAATTTTTCTTTTAACTTTCAAAACATCATGCTCAATAAAGAATTTTAAATGTTGCAAATGTGACCAAAGGTGTCAAATCTACCATATAAGAGGGTTCCATCCAGTTCTATCATTTGATACTAAATCTATTTGAGCTTGTCTCCAGTTTTACTTGGTATATCATCATCAAACTGAAACTGGCCTCATGGAGTTTACAGCCAGAACTTTAGAGGTAAATTTACAGTAGGGCTCCACGCTGCTTTGTTTTCTAGTCTGGATGGAGGCAACAAGTCTGGATTATTTGGAGCTTTTGGACGCTCCACAGGGTTAAAGTCCTTACGTGTCTCGTGGTGGCTCGCTACGTGACCGGAGGTCGATGCCCGGCGTGGTCCCTGGTGCGCCGGGCCGGTTGGGGTCTTGGATTGCGGTGGTGGAGTTGGGGGGCGCTTGGGAGCGGGACCGGAGCTTCTTGTCCCCGAGCGTTTGGCACACAGACGGCTCGCTGACGGCTGAACCGAGGCCAGCGGGTTTCCCTTCCGGACCGGTGAACCAGTCGCCTGGCTTGGTCAGGATCTCCTGCTGCTTCCGGCAGTTATTACACACCCAGATCACCTGGAAATAAAAGGACACAAGTCTTCATTATGAAGCAGATTAGAGCATCACACATACAGTATATAAGATACATCTACAGCAGTAGTTCTCAACCTGTTCGAGTCGGATTTTGGACAAATAATGAAGCAAACAACAACTAAAACATCTCTCTGTCTGTGCATTTATATATATTTTTTATATTTTATTGTTACTTTTAATCTAAGTCCTTTGCTATAAGTTTAAAGGTCCATTCTGACCTCCTGAGTGTGTAACAGTCAGCTTCAAGACAGAGACTGCTTGGAAAGTAAGAACTTTAGGATTTGTCAGAAAAGACACAAAATTACCCAAAAAAGAATCAAATCGACCACAAAATGATCAAAAAAAGACACAAAATGATTTAAAAATTACATAAAATTAAGCAAAAAAGGACTCAAATTGGCCACAAAAAGACACAAAATGACCAAAAAACAAACAAAATGACCACAAAAGACACAAAATGACCCAAAAAAAGACACAAAATGACCAAAAAAAAGACACAAAATGACCAAAAAGGACACAAAATGACTAAAAAAGACACAACATGACCAAAAAAAGACACAAAATGACCAAAAAAGACACAAAATGACTAAAAAAGACACAACATGACCAAAAAAAGACACAAAATGACCAAAAAAGAAACAAAATGACCAAAAAAAGACACAAAATGACCACAAAAGACACAAAATGACTAAAAAAACACAAAATGACCAAATAAGAAACAAAATGACCAAAAAAGACAAAAAATGACAAAAAAAAGACACAAAATGACCAAAAAAACACAAAATGACCAAAAAAGACACACAATGACTAAAAAAAAGACACAAAATGACCAAAAAAGACACAAAATGACTAAAAAAAGACACAACATGACCAAAAAAGACACAAAATGACAAAAAAAAGACACAAAATGACCAAAAAAAAGACACAAAATGACTAAAAAAGACACAAATTGACCCAAAAAAACACAAAATGACTAAAAAAAGACACAAAATGACCAAAAAAGACACAAAATGACAAAAAAAAAAACCACATTAAATGACCAATTGAGAACAGCTGATTTCCAGTACTGGACATGTTTATATATTTATATTTATACATATATTATATTTAATGCAGCTGACATTAGCATCAGGATAATGTTCCCAACAGGAAGTAACTATCCTCTGCTGCCTGCAGCCAGTAGGAACCATCTGGGCCCAGACTGCCAACCACAAAGTGACGCCCGGCTTCAGTCGCAGCGACTGTCAAACAGGAAGTGGAACAATCACTTCCTAAAGAGCTGGCGTGCTGCCAGCGAGTGGTCCAGAAGAAGGCTTTAATGGAAGCGTTTTAAGATCAACATCATGGCGGCTCTAGCAGCGAGCAGCTTGGCTTCCACTGCTCCTGGCCTCCCAGCCCAGCACACAAAGCCAACTGGATAATGACAGGATATCCAGCTCGCTGCCAAAATAAGAGCTCCCGTCTTCTTTCTTTCCATTTGTCGCATCACACATATGCACAGCGACTATACATTGGCCGTGTTCGCACACTACAACACCGCCGAGCGTCCAGATTCTCTTTTTTTTTTTTTGCACCTGACATTTCGTGATGCGTGCACGCAGAAACATCAACAGTTGGCAACACAAAGACAGAACGTGTTTCTTCAGAATGTAACACATACAGTGTGCACGTTATTTGAAAGTGAGGATTTAACATCACACTCACATTGCTCTGTCTATAATTATATTTATGTACGTAGATATAATTTTACATCTTGCTCCCACAGAAAAAGATGTGGGTTGCATAGAGTTCTATTGAACCAGTTAGGGCTGGACGATACATCGAAATAAAAGATATATCGATATATTTTGACAATATATGGATAAACAGTATATATTTTGTGTTATATATATATATATATATATATATATATAATGTGTTACAGTTCTTATTTATTATTGTTGTTTTTTTAGTCATTTTGTGTCTTTTTTTGGTCATTTTATGTCTCTTTGTGTCTTTTTTTTGTCATTTTGTGTCTTTTTTAGTAATTTTCTGTCTTTTTTTAGTCATTTTGTGTGTTTTTATGTCTCTTTGTGTCTTTTTTTGGTCATTTTGTGTCTTTTTTACTCCTTTAGACCAACATAAAATGTGATTTTGAATTTTTTTTTTGGGCAATACATCGAAATAAAAGATATATCGATATATTTTGACAATATATGGATAAACAGTATATATTTTTAATATCTTATTCAAATAGTTTATCCATGTACCCCCTGGTAACTGCAGAAGTACCCCTCTCTTTGGGAATCACTGACTTTGAGAAGTGTATAAACTAGATTTTAACAAAAAATCCTGATGATGATTATGTTTGATGTTTGTTTGTGCCTAGTTTAGTTTTAATGTTATTTAATGTGTTAAAGTTCTTATTTATTATTGTTGTTTTTTTAGTCATTTTGTGTCTTTTTTGGTCATTTTATGTCTCTTTGTGTCTTTTTTTAGTCTTTTTGTGTCTTTTTTAGTCATTTTGTGTCTTTTTTTGGTCATTTTGTGTCTTTTTTACTCCTTTAGACCAACATAAAATGTGATTTTGAATCTTTTTTGGGGGCGATACATCGAAATAAAAGATATATCGATATATTTTGACAATATATGGATAAACAGTATATATTTTTTATATCTTATTCAAATAGTATATCCATGTATAACTGCAGAAGTACCCCTCTCTTTGGGAATCACTGACTTTGAGAAGTGTATAAACTAGATTTTAACAAAAAAAAAAATCAATTATTGAACTTAGTCATCTGCCCAAAACGTGCTAGTACGAGTCATTTCCTGCAGCTTTTGGCAGCATCTTACAATTTTCCGTCAGTCGGTGGAGTTTGCTGTAATCCAATGTGCAAAACATACACATATTTTATCTGAGTCCAAAAACTGGCCCTAAAAGAAAATCACGATATTTCAGGCTATTTTTGCGATAACGATATTCTTGACGATATTACGAAATACTCCAAAAGATATAGAAAATATGATTTTTTAGTCCGTATAAATAAATAAAAATCTAAAATCTATTGTGAAGTGCAAATCTCAACAGCTGCCAAATACAAAAAAAGTTTACTCTTGACTCTTGAGTATGAGCAAATAATAAAAATAACCATTTCGGGGTTTCTGGGGGCATATTTTAATTACATTTTATAAAGGATAATAAATATGTTTTATTTAAGGCATCTTATTTTGACAGTCTTCTTGTAAGTTCTGTGGTGGATTCTTCTAATTGTTAGCTAATGTTAGCTCGTGGCTAACGAACGGTATAATGCAGCAGTGTGTTTGTATATATATATATATATATATATATATATATATATATATATATATATATTTGTATATATATATATATATATTTGTATATATATATATATATATATATATATATATATATATATACAGTTGTGTAAGTGTCAACCTTACGCCACTACATCAAGAAGTAGGAATGTTGCCAATATCATGATATGCATTTTTTTAACCATAAAAAAAATATACCGATATTATCGTGAACGATACGATATGGCACACCCCTACTGTACAGTGATTTCTGCTTCCCAAAGACTACAAGACTGTAGAACGGTCCCTGTAAGAATTTTACTTTTCATTTAGAAAAAAAGAACATTTCAACCACAAATTGGCTCTTCATCAACATCATTTTTCTAAAAGTTTACTAGTCATGATTAGTCTAAAGTTGCTGTTTTTTTATTTATATTTGAAGGAGCAGTCTAAACTCTTACTAGTGTTTGTGAAGTATCTGATCCTCAGCGTGAGCTTAATAAAGTCTATCCACTGAGTGGGACGCTGAGATGTAGTTAAAAGCTCCAAAATAGCTCCAGAAACAGTCACAGGCTGGGAGAAAAAAACAAAAGCACTGATTTATAGAGGACAAGATGATTAACTACTGAAGAACTTCTGCATATTAAGATATAGCATGCTGGTTGCTGAGCTACAAAATGGGATCCCAAAGCATTTGACCTACATGGGGACACACAACTCAGAGAGATACTGTGACAATAAGTTTGGGATTTTTTTGTTTTTATACACAGAATTCAGAGCAAATCATCGTCTGATGACATGAAGTCGTGGCCAGACCAGCGATCACACCAGGAACACACACTCACTGAACAACAATCACACTCATCCTTCTAAAAAAAGAAAACATCTCAAAGTGTATTAGCATGATTTTATTTTTTTTGCAGAAATTTTTTCTTCGTGTTTTTATCTGTGTTTTTGTCATTTCTTTGTTTTTTATGTGTTTTTTTTGTAATTTTGTGTGCTTTTGTATTTTTATTATGTTTTTGGTGTGTTTTGAGTGTGTTTGCATGTGTTTTTTGTAATTTTATGTGTGTTTTTTGTGTTCAAAATTAAAAAAGAAAGAAAAATGAAAAAAATAATCAGGTCATATAGGTGAGGTTGTCTTGAAAACAATGATACATTTTGTGTTGTTTTTTTTATTTTATGTCTTTTTTGGTCATTTTGTGTCTTTTTTTAGTCATTTTGTGTCTTTTGTTGTGTCTTTTTGGTCATTTTGTGTCTTTTTTTTCATTTTGTGTCTTTTTTGGTCATTTTGTGTCTTTTTTGGTCCTTTAGTCCAACATAAAATGTGATTTTGAATCTTTTTTAAACTTTCAAAACACTATCATGCTCAATAAATAATTTTAAATGTGTCAAATGTGAACAAAGGTGTCAAATCTAACATATTAGAGGGTTCCATCCAGTTCTATCATTTGATACTAAATCTATTTGAGCTTGTCTCCAGTTTTACTTGGTATATCATCATCAAACTGAAACTGGCCTCATGGAGTTTACAGCCAGAACTTTAGAGGTAAATTTACAGTAGGGCTCCACGCTGCTTTGTTTTCTAGTCTGGATGGAGGCAACAAGTCTGGATTATTTGGAGCTGATTATTTGGACGCTCCACAGGGTTAAAGGAAGCCAATATCAGCCAACTGGACTGGTATAAACACCAAGTAAAAAAGCGTTAAAATAAACGTGACGTCTGTGATGACTGTTCCTGTTTGCACACATCTCGTCAACGCTGCTGTCAGTTCGTATCGATAAAAGGATGTGGGTTACGTCCTAGAATAGATACGAGGATTCATCCGGCAGGACAGAGCGGAGCATGAGGGCCTGCAGTGTGAACAGCCATAGTCATGGTGCTGTGTGACATCAGAGGCAGGATGAGGAAGAAGGAGGTGACAGGGGAAGTGAGGCTGGGCGGGAAATAAAGAGACAGGGAGAGGATGGAGGTTAGAGTCAGTCCCTCTCCTGCAGCCACCAGGGTCCTCATTACTCCTCAACACTCCCCAAGGACTCTTTAAAGAGAGATCAAAGAAAACCTCTGGCATCGGCCAGCCTCCCATCATTTTGTGTCTTTCTTTGGTGGTTTTGTGTCTTTTTTTGGTCATTTTGTGTCTTTTTTTGGTGGTTTTGTGTCTTTTTTTGGTGGTTTTGTGTCTTTTTTTTTGTCATTTTGTGTCTATTTTTTGTCTTTTTTTTGTCATTTTGTGTTTTTTTTGTGGTAATTTTGTGTCTTTTTTTGGTCATTTTGTGTCTTTTTTTTGGTCATTTTGTGTCTTTTAGTCATTTTGTTTTGGGTTTTTTCATTTTGTGTCTGTGTTTTTTTTGTGGAAATTTTGTCTCCTCAATTGTGTCTTTTTTGGTCATTTTGTGTCTTTTTTTGGTCGTTTTGTGTCTTTTTTTTTGTCATTTTGTGTCTTTTTTTTGTCATTTTGTGTCTTTTTTTGGTCATTTTGTGTCTTTTTTTAGTCATTTTGTTTTTTTTTTTTTTTTCATTTTGTGTCTGTGTTTTTTTGTGGTAATTTTGTCTCCTCAATTGTTTCTTTTTTGGTAATTTTGTGTCTTTTTTTTGTCATTTTGTGTCTTTTTTTTAATTTTGTGTCTTTTTTTGGTCATTTTATTTCTTTTTTTTTGTCATTTTCTGTCCTCAATTGTTTCTTTTTGGTCATTTTGTGTCTTTTTTTGGTCATTTTGTGTCTTTTTTAGTAGTTTTGGGTCTTTTTTTCATTTTGTGTCTGTTTTTGGTCATTTTGTGTCTTTATTTCATTTTGTGTCTTTTTTTTCCATTTTGTGTCTTCTGTCGGGTTTTTTGTGGTCATTTTGTCTCTTCAATTGTTTCTTTTTTGGTAATTTTGTGACATTTTTTGGTCATTTTGTGTCTTTTTTTTACTCATTTTATGTCTTTTTTTACTCATTTTATGTCTTTTTTTTACTCATTTTGTGTCTTTTTTAACACATTTTGTCTTTTTTTGGTGGAGGGGAGGTTAGAGTCAGTCCCTCTCCTGCAGCCACCAGGGTTCTCATTACTCCTGAACACTCCCCAATGACTCTTTAAAGAGAGCTAAAATAAAACACTCTGGCATCGGCCACCCTCCCTTCCTCCCCACCAACCCCTCTCTCCCTCCCTCCCTCCCTCATCCTGTTCTCCCTCTCTCACCCCCTCTTTCCCTTCCATTCCTCCCTCCTCCAGATTGCTTTTGATTAAAGCTACAAAAGCCGAGGAGAAAACAGCTTTACACCAACGCAGCTATATTTATCCTGCCAAACACCCCAGCACCACCAGGGAGAGAGGGAAAACGTGTGCTCAAACACACACACACACACACACACACACACACACACACACACACTCAGACATACACAGTAAAGGAAGCAAAACACTGCCTCATGTGGGACATTATAGCTTTGGTGAAAACATCCACCAATCTGTGATTTTTCTGCAGCCAGAGCGGCGAGGTGGACGGCTGCCAGGTGGACCTGCAGCGCTGCTCGACTCGTCCGTACATTAACAGGCTGACTGGTTGTAGTCACGCAGGAATTTCAAAGCATCCTTTAGGAATATTATTGTATTTAACTTGTGCATTTTATCTAACCGTTATTGACAAAAGGTATTCAAGCCGGCACACGACTGTAGGAAACATCAACTTGCTCATAACGGAGTAAAGCAGGGGTCTGAAACTCAAATTATCTGGGGGCCGCTGGAGGCAGTATCAAAATGACCAAGAAAAGACACAAATTTACAAAAAAAAAGACACGAAATGACAGAAAAAAGACACAAAACTACTTAAAAAAGACACAAAATGACCAAAGAAAGACACAAAATTACTTAAAAAAGACACAAAATGAACAAAAAAAGATACAAAATTACTAAAGAAATGACACAAAATGAAAGAAAAAAACTACATTACTTCAAAAAGACACAAAATGACCAAAAAACACACAAAATGACTGAAGAAAATACACAAAATTACTAAAAAAGACAACATTATTAAAAGAAGACACAAAATTACCAAAATAAAACAAAAAATTACAAAAAAAGACAAAATTACCAAAAAAAGACACAAAATGACCAAAAAAGACACAAAATGAACAAAAAAAGATACAAAATTACTAAAGAAATTACACAAAATGAAAGAAAAAAACTACATTACTTAAAAAAGACACAAAATGACCAAAAAAGACACAAAATGAAAGAAAAAAACTAAATTACTTTAAAAAGACACAAAATTAATTTAAAAAAAGACACAAAATTACCAAAAAAAGACACAATTTTTTTTTAAAAAGACACAAAATGACATTCCATAACATTTCCACTTCTTCCGGTAACAACAACACGGCAGATAATAAACGCTCCGGTAGCAGCTGCCTTTCTTTTTGTTAACGTCGTCATAGAAACAAGTGAAACAAAGCTCCAGCTGGAGCAATAAAGGGACCTTCCACACACAACACGGTAAAGAGACATTCATATAAAACTCACAATAAACTTTCATATCAAGGTGAGGGACACTAAATATCATCACGAGGGCCACAATTGGCCCGCGGGCCGCAAGTTTGAGACCCCTGCCTTAGAGAAATCACAAGTGTTTGGTTTAGTCAAATGTGGCTAAGCAGTAGCTGCTTCAGTTTTGGGGTCATGATGGCTCACGGTCACTGTCGTGGTTTACTGGGACACTTGCTACTGAGAGGTAATGGGGACACCTCTGCCTTTCCAGTCCAGGACCGGTCCAGGACTGGTCCAGGCGCTGCATATTTCTGTAACTGTCTGCCTTGTTCCATATTTTCTGTTGTTTGTAAAATATGAAATTCACAAATAAAGATGTTAAGAAAATACGCTTGACCTCTCACCTCTTTTTTTTCCCTCCGGCCAGTGCTAGGGAATAGTGTCCCCTAGTAATCCCACAGTGCCTTTAAAAATATCCCATCTTCTTTTAATTTATTTTAAATTTAATTTTGTTTTGTTTTTGTTTGTTTTTTTGTTTGTTACCTTTGTCAATTCTGTATTTTATTGCACTTTTTGCACTTTTATGTGAAGCACTTTGGTGTATATATATATGTATATATATATATATATATATATATATATATATATACATATATATATATATATATAACAAATAAGACAAAATATACTGAATAAAGTGAACTATAAAAACATATTTTATTCGACTGATCCAAATGTTTTTTTTTATGTCATTAGCCTACAAAATCTATATTGAACTGTTATCGTCAAAAAAAAAAAAAGCTCTGTATGACAGACAGAAACTGGAGTGCTGATTTATTGTTAACATGAAAATATTACTTAAAGCAGCTTTATATGAATCACAAAGTGTGAAACATCTGTCTTTGTAACACCTGCACTAACCAACACTATTAAATATTTATGC